>NC_041391.1:73743456-73789696 GCF_002162155.2 Triticum dicoccoides | reverse complement strand
AACAACGCTTAACACGAAAAAGGGACGGCGTACGATATATATACGTATGTGGGTGAATATGTTTTTTACACAAGTTAATTACATCCATGCTCCCTCGCAAAACAAAAAAAAAAATACATCCGTGCTCTAAGAAAGCTACGTGCAAATCTATAAATAAGAAAGCTATGTCCAAATCGATAAATAAGAAAGGTACGTACGAATCGATAAATTGCTAGAAATACAAATTCACGTCAAAGAAAAACTTTAATTTTTAGGTTGCAAAATGGAATATTCACTTAAGTGGGCTGATCAATCCCTTCTGTAGGTGTGACGCCTCTCCTATGAAAAAAGTCCATACAGTCTGACTTAAATCCGATCCTTCAAACATCCGCGGGCACTGACCGGGCACCTCTTAAATAATGGTGTCCACATCCGGACACCTCACTTACCATATATCAAATCTATACAAACTCATGCAACTACATCGATGCACAAACGTCGTCCGGCTACTCCATCAGTACTAACTAACATGCCATCGGACTACCAATATTTGGCATGTTTGGCTATGGTCGAGTTCACCGACGGCTGCCCTTGTCGACCTTCTCGCCAAAGTACCTGTCGTAGACGCAGAACGGATCAAGCGGGATTTGTCCTCGCCGTAGATGTCTTCCTTCTCCACCTTAGGTGGCAGTCCGGTCATGGCATGGACCGCCTGATTCTGCTCAAGGGCGAGGGCGCGCGTGTTTCTCCGCTGCCATTTCTTCACAATGCGGGCGCGGATGGTTTCCTCCTCATCAGAGGCCCTTATCCTCTCCTTCCCACGGCGGGCCGCCCATTCCCGGTGGGACTCATACTCTACCCGACCGGTGATAGGGAAGGAGAGGTGTTCCTGCCAGGACCACAAGGATCCCGTACCAGAGGACCCGAGCGCTCGGTGAGCCGACGCTATGGCGTAGCGGCGGAAGGATCCGTCCGTCGGTCGGTCCTCCCGGGATCGGCGGAGTGCAATGCGGATTGTCATTGCCTCCTCCAACCCACACGGGATGACACCCCAGTTGATGGATCCGAAGTGGTCGGAATCCTATCCGCTGCCTGCCATGCTGGAGACAACAGGAACTTGCCAGAGACGAGCTAGGGTGGCGGAGGGGAGGGGAGGGGAGTGAAGTGAAGTGGCTAGCGTTTGCTCCGTCGAGCGGATGGGGACGAATATATGTGGGATCGGGTGAGCCAGAATGGGCCGGGTCCGATGTGACGGGCGTGCCCAGGTGCCCCATATCCGCCCCATATTTAGGCTGGATATGAGGGGTGCCGGTTAACTCGTGCGTTTGAGGCCGGCGTCCATTTGGTCAAAAAACGTGACCGGTCAGTGACCGAGCTGCCCGTCCGGGCGTATAAGACGGGTTTGAGACGTCCGACTGTAGATGCCCTTAGTCTGCTGGTAATGAAGCAGTTCCAAGAGATCCACTGAGCATCGACTCACTGCGGAGCCATGATCAAGTCGCCGTGAAGAGTCTCCACCTTTCTGTCCCTTTTCTACTTCTGTCGCCTATCTTCCGTTCAACATCAAATTTACGTGGATGAACAGTACTCTTTGTATGTAACAAACCAAAAGTAATAATAACAATTTGATCCAGAAATTCCAGAACGCGCCACTTACACACGAGACAATGCCAGCTGTACCACTCGTTGTACACACACATGTTACATTTGGGGAGCCGGGAGGGGGGACATGGTTTTTGACCGTTCTATTAGTAGCTAGCTACTGTTCATGCATGGTTCAGCTGGGGGTCACGTTGGTAATGCCGGCAGTGGTTCAGTACGTACGTAGGTTATATATGTGGCATACGTACATTGTCGTGAGCTTGACAGGCAGCAACCGATGGAAAGCTGGTCAATCGGCAAACTTTTCGATGGCCCTTTTAATTTCTCCAGGTGTCAGATCACGGTGCAGCGAAATGCGCTTTTGCTTCTAGAGTAAGCTTGAATATGGCTCCACTGCAGCCAGTCTAAGGGATGATAGCTAGGTCACTGACCGAACTGCAGCCAATCTCAGAAGTAATTCGTTGAACCAACAGGCTCTCCAGACAGCAACATAGCTGAGGCAGCGTCTCTTGTTGTGTCCGGCCAAATAATACTTTTCACACGTTGTACATAGCTAGTCGGATACTTCATGCATGACGACCATACATGTATATATGTCACGATACTTCACCACACACGGTCTCTCATCTCTCTACGTGAGACGACAACCATCTAATAAACGTACGAGATCCACAAGTGCAGTGCCAGCTAGCCAATAGCTAAAAAGTAAAAATATCATTGGATGTCAATGTCATGGACAACATTTGTGTTTTCCGGGAACTATCCCTTCGGACCATCTAGCTAGCGACCCCATGATATATATGTTTCTCTAGAAGGAAGTTCTTTTCGTCTCCGTTTTCCGTATCAAGTATGAAGTCCACTGGCAGCATGCAATCCAAACCAGAACATACATTCCCTAGTAAGACAGTTGAGTTTCTTGGGGCAAAGTGCCAACTGATACATAATAGTAGCAAATACACATGCACGCAAAATGTATTTCACCGTGTAGGGTGTAGACTAAGTTACTTTCAAACCATGGTTTTATTATGTCCTTGCATTTCGAGTATATAAATACTTACATACAAGCTGACTCACAATGAAAAATCAGCATCAGAAACGCAAGATACAAGTCATAACCAAGGTTTTCGATTCTGAATGGAGAAATTTTCTTGTGGGGGATGATACTCTCAGTTAGCAACAGACAACATATTATAACTTTCTTGCAGGTTATCTTCAAAGCTACGGCATGGATCCGTATGTGGTCCTTACTCACTCCTACGGACTCCAGGGAGCCTTTGGTACTGGGTGCAACCAGTGAGAGATGGTAGCACGGGCTATCTTCAACCGGTTTTGATGGTGCTCTCATAATAGGATAGGCGTGTAGTGTTCTTGTCCTATTATCCTGCCGGTTGTGGCATTGAGTTTTTATTTTTCTTTTTGCTCCGTTTGCGAGCTATAATAGATCTAAGACTATGTTTTATTTGAACTTTTTAATAATATGGCCGCATGCATCTTTCGGATGCAGAGACCGGGGGTAAGCCTCCTTTTCCAAAAAAAATCTAACGAAATTTTATAATTGAATTTCGATTTCATATTCTTCTAAACTAGATTGAAATAAGTTGAAGGAATATCAGTCATAAAATAGGTATTAGCTCAGTGAAATGTCTACTACGTGCGTGCTAAGCAGTGTGAGGTTGCGAGTGCGACTCTTTGGGTCATTATTTTTTTACTTTTCCTACTTACCTGTTCCAAAAAATAAACAAAAAAGGTGCGGCAAGACGACTCCGACCAGCTACCTCTCAAGGCACAAAATAATAGGTTACCACCACTCCACAACTAGGAATGTTGATGTAACTGCGAGCTACAATGTTTTACTATACTTGGAGTGTTTAAATTTTAAAAATTGGATTTTTTTTGTTTTTTTCTCGGGATGGGTATTTCTCGTGGGGCGGCGAGAAACGCGGATACCACCCAATATCTGAATTTTTCAGTCAGTACTCAAAAGCTTGGCCATAACCATATAAAATCACACCAAAAATGTCATTATTTACATTTTATGTCGTCTTTTTACGTTTGTGATTTTAGGCCACGCATACAATTTTATAATTGTATATTATACATTTTCTTTTGTTCTTTTTGACTTCCAACGTATGCAATGAAGTAGTAGAAAGGGTGTGGGAAAGTAATAATCAATTCCTCGTCGTTAACGTTAGTACTGAATATCATGAACCTACTGCTGTTTGTTTCCTCATTGTCAAAGGTCACTCTCCTCTATATGTTTGTTTCCTTGTATATGGAAAATCTATTTTCGATACCAGATTCTCTTTCTTTTGGTGGCATGCTCCTATGAGATATCAATGGGAACTTTTTATGGTGTAACTGGATGCTATATCTGTACCACCATTTTATAATGCTGAGAGAGCTGAAATACTATCCACGTGTATGTCTTCTATCTATAGGCTGCTTTCTAGAAGACTGTAAAAGATGCATCCATAGTATAATTTTTTTGCGGGTGACATGGACAGTCTAAACATAACTGAGTGTTTTTCTAAATCTGTAAGAAAGCTACATACAGACCGATAAATAGCTAGAAATACAAATTTGCGTGGAAGAAAAGCTTGTTTTTTAGGTTACGAAATGGTATATTCACTTAATTAAGTGGGTGATCAGTCGCTTCTGTAGGTGTGACGTCGCTCCTCTAAAAAAAGGGTCCCTTCTTTAGGTTGCTGGTGAAGCAGTGCTGAGGGATCCACTAGATCAAGACTCGAGAGCATCGACTCATTGCGGAGCCATGAGTCTCCGTGAAGACTCCACCCTTTTTGTCCCTTTTCTACTTTTTCCGTTACGTGGATGAACAGTGCTCTTTGTATGGAACAAACCAAAAGTAAATAAACATATAGAGGAGAGTCTCCACCCTTTTTGTCCCTTCTCTACCTTTTCCGTCTATCTACCGTTCAACATCAAATTTACGTGGATGAACAGTGTTCTTTGTATGGAACAAACCAAAAGTAAATAAACATATAGAGGAGAGTCTCCACCCTTTCTGTCCCTTTTCTACCTTTTCCGTCTATATACCGTTCAACATCAAATTTACGTGGATGAACAGTACTCTTGTATGTAATAAACCAAAAGTACATAATAACAATTTGGCCAGTGATGGGCGCCGGCGCACCGGCCCAAATTTGGGCCGGTCCTAATCCCACCGTACGATCAGATTCCCTATAACCGTCTGATGCGCTTATTCCTCGTCCCCATTATCTGCAACCAGGAAAAAAAAACAAAGCGATCACATCTCCGCGCAAAAAAGAGGGTCGAGGTCAACGCCCGCGTCAGATCATCCTCCCCCGCCCCCGTCAGATCGTCCTCCCCTGGCCACCGCTCTAACTGCATCACGGAGCTCGTCGCCGCCGCCGTAGCCGTCGCAACTCGCCATCATCACCGTTGAAGCTCCTCGCCGTAGTTGTTCCCTGCCTCGCCGTCGTGGGTTGCAACCTTGTCCGTCGCTGTTGTGGCCATGTTCGTCGAGCTCTGGCAGGGTACTGCCCATGGCTGTCGGGTCTGTGCCGTGGTCGGTTGAAGCAATCGTCAAACACGGTTGTAGCACCCCTCCATAACGGTTGTAGCACCCACTCGGACAGTGCTCTGTTCGTTGAGCTCCGGCGAGGGTAACCGCCCTTGGCCGCTTGGACGGTGCCGTGGCAGGTTGAAGCAATCGCCGACCACGGTTGTAGCACCAACCATAACGGTTGTAGCACCCCATTCAATCATAGCTCCAGCAAAAATAAGATGGTTCTAGCAAAAACATGGTTACAACAAACAAAGGTACGGTTCCAGCAAAAACAGAGTATGGTTCCAGCAAAAACACATGGTTTCGCATAGCATTGGCAATGACCAAGAAAACAAAAAAAATACATGGTTCCAGCAAAAACAAAGTATGGTTCCAGCAAAAACAAAAAAAATGGTTTCGCATAGCATTGGCAATGACCAACAAAACAAAAAAAATGCATGGTTCCAGCAAACAAAAAACATGGTTCCAGCAAAAACAAAGTGTGGTTCCAGCAAAAACAAACAGATTGCCGTCGCTGGATCGCAGCAAAAAAATTGGTCCGTTCCAGCAAAAAAACTGGGTCGCCGCCGATCCGTAGCTGCCGGCCCCAGCAGCACGCACCACCGGTTGCAACATCCCGGCGGGCTGCTCCCAGCGCGCACCACCGGTGCTGGCGTGTGGGTCTTGTAGCTCTCATCCAATCCATCCATGGTGATGTTTGCTAGATGAAGAAGATGGGGGAAGCAGGAGGGTTGTGGAGAAGAGAGCGATGGCGGAGGAGCAGCACCGGAGACCAAAGCGTGTGGGGGAGGAGCAGCATCGGAGACCAAAGTTTGGGGCGATGGAGCGATGGAGCAGCGTGAGAAGAGATAGATGAGAGGAGGAAGACGCACGGGAAGAGAAATGAGTGGACGAGAGAAGTCCTGGTGAAGATAAGAACAAAAGAAACAAAAGCGGTTGTGGGCCAATAGAGAAAACGCGTGGCGCAACACAAGGGACCGGCGCAGTGTTCGGCCGGTCGACCGGCACGCAACGTTTCCCTAACAATTTGACCCAAGAATTCCAGAAAGCGCCACTTACATAGAGACAATGCCAGCTGTACCAGTCGTTGTACACACACGTTAATTACATTTTGGGGATGGGGTAAATGGTTTTTGACCGCTCTATTAGTAGCTAGCTACTATATATGCATGCATAGTTCAGCTGGGGGGTTCGGGGTCACGTTGGTAATGCCGGCAGTTGTTCATTACGTAGGTTATATGTGGCATACGTACATTGTCGTGAGCTTGACAGGTAGCAACCGATGAAAAACTGGTCAATCGGCAGACTTTTCGATGGCCCTTTTAATTTCCCCAGGTGTCAGATGGAGACGTTGACGTGGCAGGACTTACAAATATAGGAACTATATAGAGTACTTACGTGTGTGGCTCTTTTGCCAGTTGTGGGTGCGGTGCAGGGAGAAACCGTGTGCACGAACGATGTCGCGGTATTTGTCTCCTAACGACGACCAGACTAGACATCAGAGTCCAGAGCAAGGTGCATGGTGCGTGGTGCATGCATGGTTCACTCTCCAAACAAAGAATGCATGGTGCATTAGCCCTGGACGAAAAACAAAACTTGATTAGCGCATGCATGACGTTTAGTAAATTTTCCACATGGCTCGCCACTCGGTGGAGGATCAACGCGGCATTGCTCAACCTCCCCTCCCCCTATAAATCTGGAGGGCATGCATGCATTGCTCATATCCCCAATCCATCCCAAGACATAGCAGAAGCAGCAGCCTGCTAGTGCTACGTACTCTTGTTCATCCCATATCATTCACGCTACAAAATCAGCCGATCAACCTGCTCAGCCGATCAGCTGTAACACGTCACATTAATCAAGCAAGGGATGGCTGCTGCGCATGTATGCTTCTCCTTATCCTCCTTGGCGCCGTTGCACCTTCCCGCTTTGCCGGTGGCCAGAAATGGTGGCCGGAGTGGCCAAAACCGTGGCTTATTTCGCCCTTCCACGGTGATATATCCCGGGCGGGAGCCGGTGTCCCATGAGCTGTCCGACGATTTTGACTTCCAGGTATATATTGTCATGGTACAAACATATTTATAGGACCACAACATTAGCACGTACTTTGAATGCAGTTATCATGCATGTTTGTTTGCCTCTTTTTTTTGCTAATTATACTTCCTCTGTCCTTAAATAACTGGCGTATAAATCGAGTCCAAAAATTAATGCTTTCTAAATTTGATAAATCATATATACCAAAAAAAAAAAGGAATCTGGTAACGCTGAATGTCAGGTACGAGCACATGGCAAATTGAACATTTTCACAAGTTTAATGACGCGAGGATGGCAACTTTAGCTGCCAAGGTGGCAACTTCATGCGTCGGTTTCTTTTTTAACAGAAAATTGCCGTGTGTGTCAACTAATTTGCCATCCTTGCGTCATTAGAATTAGCACAATTTTCGATCTCTATGTTTGTTTGTTAATTAGTTTTGAAACTATGTTAATGAAATATAAACCTACATTATATGCATGATTTTCCTATGATGTCATCTAGTAATGAAATCAAGTAATAGATGATATATATTGCAGTTCTCTAGACTTTGTATTCTTGCTAAAAAGAAGTTTGCTCTATGTGCAATAATAGGAAAACCTATCGAATGTTCAAGCATTGCTTCATCAACATCTGAAGAGCAGAAAAGGAATGTTGAGCACGGTTGATCACCTCAAGCGCCTCTGCATTGACCACTATTTCCACGATGAAATTGATAACATAATGAACTCGTGTGTGGATCTCATCCATAGTGATGATCTACTTGACGCAACACTTTCCTTAAGGCTAATGAGAGAAGCTGGATATTCTATTTCGGCAGGTCAGTAAAATACTAGTTTAGTGTGTTGAGTTAGATAAACACACATGCGTTGGGAAACTTGAGTGCAATTTGGTCTATGATGATTTTATGCGATAATTTTTCTAATAAGAAATTAGTCTTAGAGTGGCCAAGTTTAATACAAAAAATAGCCGTCCTTTGTGGAGCATAGAAACACCTCTCGTGAGACGTATTATTTTCATTATCTATGGCATGCGCCTAAGACCCCTCCTTCTTGCCATGGCAGACGATGTTCTTCGGAAGTTCACAAACAATAATGGTGATTTCAACCTTAGGCATAGCAAAGACCTTAGAGGGTTGCTGAGCTTGCAAGACATGTCACACCTCAACATGAGAGAAGCTTCACTCTACAAGGCAAAGGAATTCTCAAGAAAGCACCTTAAATTTGCAATTAAGTATTTGGAGCCAAACCTTGCGAGATATGTCATGAAGTCACTGGACCATCCCTATCATGTGAGCTTGATGCAATACAAGGCTAGGCATCATCTGAGTTACCTCAAAAACTTGCCTACTAGGCACACTGCAATTGAGACGCTAGCAGTTGCAGAATTTCAGATCAAGAAGTTGCAGCATCAGAGGGAAATGCAAGAGGTTAAGAGGTATAAACATATTAAACTACACCCCTTCCATTATTAGTTATTGGGGAGATTTGCCCACCTACCTATTGACAAGAGAGAACTCACTTGGAATTTATAGATTAATATTTTTGGTCATGTATTGGCACAATTAATGGTGTGGTGCTTGTTTACTATGAAAACTTCATTTTCACACAGATGGTGGATGGATCTGGGACTGGCTCAAGAAATACCAGCTGCACGGGACCAAGTTCTGAAATGGTACATGTGGTCCATGACTATCCTCGATGGTTTATCCTTCTCTAGATATCGGGTTGAGGCCACAAAGGTTATATCAATGGTCTACATTGTGGATGACATCTTCGATCTTGTCGCCACACAAGAGGAGCTCTCTCTCTTTAATTAGGCGATCAAAATGTGAGCACTGATGTTCCCATAATAAACAACAACACTGTACTTTAGGAATGAAGTATAATTACGTTTATTCATAAATAAATGACATCTTAAATATGTCCAATTGAACATTAATAATTCTTTAATTTTGAGAGATCATGAATATAGAGATGTTAGGACTAGTCTGACATAAACATTAGGTTACGAGAAATAATTCCATATTTTGATAGCATTATAATTATTCATATATATTCATACAAAAAATAAGATAAAGCATTGCATATTGAAAGCTACTTTTGCACAAAATGACATATTTTTTCTAATGGTATAACCAAACTCATGGGTTAGTTGAGACCATATGCATAATGAAATATATTGTTATAGAAGTTTCACACACAAAGTGCACATTTTGACAGGTGGGATCTTGCAGCTGCTGAGTCACTACCGAGTTACATGAAATCATGTTACAAGGCTATTTACACCATCACAAATGATATTGCCGATATGGTCAGAAAAGAGCATGGATTTAACCCTATCAATCATCTCAAGAAAGCAGTATGTCTAGTTGAATGGTTTTTCATTTTTTTAGTTTAATTTGTCTAACCAACTCAATATATTAATAGTACCACCTCACATATTTCTTTGTACTATATAACTTGTGACTAATTGTATTAAAAATAAAATATAAGAAAATAACACTGGAAGAGTTGCATTCATGCCCTTTTTTCCTTGGAGTGGGCATCTTTGTTTGAGTAATTGCATTCATGAATTTTTTTTCCTTGCAGTGGGCATCTTTGTTTGATGGATTCATGATCGAGGGGAAATGGCTATCTACTAATCAGATCCCTACATCAGAGGACTACCTAAGAAATGGCATCATCACTTCAGGGGCACCACTTTTATTTATGCATCTTTTATTCATGCTAGGGCATGATGTAACAGATGACAACAACCACCACATACTTAGGGTTATCTCCTGCCCTGCAAAGATCATGAGGCTCTGGGATGACATGGGGAGTGCAAAGGTCAGAATACATCAAGAACTTTATCAAACAAGACTATATGATTAGTAATACTAATATATTTACATGAATTAATTCGTACCATATCCTGGTGGTGTGCATCCAAGTTGACATTGACAAAATTAGGCTGATCTGAAAAGAAATTATTCGTCCCATGCAGGATGAGTTGCAAGAAGGGCTCGACGGATCATACAAGGATTTGTACCAGAGAGAAAACCCTCATGCTGATGCGGAGAAGCACATGTTGCATATGATCGCGTGTGAATGGGGGGATCTAAACAGGGAATGCTTCTCTCAGACAAAGTCCACACTACCACCTTGCTTCATCGGGGCGTCTCTCAACTTTGCAAGGATGGTCAGCATCATGTATGGCTATGACGATGAGCAGAGGCTCCCCTCCCTGGAGGATTACACTAGGATGTTGCTCTTTTGAATAATGCATGCTAGCTCTGTGTATATAAGTCGTATATATGTAGCGCACCATTTTTCGCAGGGTTGCCCAGTTGTATCGTGAACTAGTATCATGCACCATTAGCGAATGTCTTCCTACTTCCTAGTGGTCATATAATAAATTTACTTGTCAAAAGACTTGAGCTGCCTGCAAGGTTATGCACGTGTTGCAGTGTATGTGATGCATGTGAAGTTATGGAATCAAATACCACTATCTATATGAAACTGTCAATGCACAGATTACTAGTTAGATCCTAATCCACCTCTATCTCATTGTCTCATCATCGGCGGGAACGTCTAGTTCTCTTGTGCACAGCGAACTTCTCACAGAGCCTATCGGCAAAAGCACAAGTGCGTGTGACCGTCATGGGCGTCCGGCGGTACGGCGGCCAGCGATCTGCAACAACGCAAGCCCATTCAGGGGGTCATGCACACTAGGCCTGGACAGGATGTTGTGGCATTCATGACTTGGATCGTGGACTAACATAATCAAGAAATTTGATTAGTACTTGATTCATGTATCAATAGCCACCGATTCTTTGGTTCAATCTTGTTCTGTTCTGCTTGCAGGAAATACTTTTTTTTACAATAATATGACTTTATTTCTCAAATAATAGATAGGTCATTTACAAGCATATGAGGAATACGGTCTGGAGGGGTAAAATCTCAAAATGAGGAAGCTCTAGAGCTGAAGCAATGTTTTGCTAAAGATTTTGCTATCTGATTTGCTTCATGAAAGCAGTGATCATACGAAACTGTCCCAAAATTATTAGCAAGGTTATGGCATTCCCTTACTATCACAACTTCAAGGCCGAAGTAGTCCTCGTGTTGATTCAAGGTTTGCACCGCAAATGTACTAGATGATTCAACAATCACTCAGGTACCTCCAACGTTTGCTGCAGATAGAGCCCATTATGAATAGCACTCAATTCTGCACAATCAACATTGTTAACATGTGGTAAAAACCAGTTAGCTGCAGCCAGAAAATCCCCCTTATCATCACGTGCAACAACTCCTGTGGCACCTGATTGGCTGTCATGATGAAATGCAGCATCCACATTGACCTTAACGAAACCCTAAGGCGGTCTCCTCCATATGTGGAAACTCCATATGTGGAAACGCTTTCGAACTGGTTAATTGGGAGACGTTGCTCTTATAAAGTTTGTGGCCAATACTTTGATAGAAACACTTGTACGATCCGGTGATTGGACAGTCTCACGCTTCACAAGACTGGTGCCGTTGCCACCAGATATACCACGCTACGACGACAATCAGCTCTGCCATTGGTAGGTCCCCACAGTTTGTGTGGTTTCTTTCTAAAATTTCCATAGTAATAGATCTCGAGCAATATTCCGTCACAGCCTTCATAATGACTTCCTCCAAGCCTAGAGCAGCCCAAACTTCCAGCGATCTAGTGCAAGTGAACAAGCAATGTTGTATATCCTCCAAACCGATTTTGCACATTAGGCATTGGCAAGTAACAGGAATATATCGACTAGCTAGCACACTGTAACATGGAACTACTCCATGCAGTACCTTCCATACAACATGCATTTTTGACTTTACTAGGGACTTTTAACGCCTGCTACGTATCCTTCGAAATTTCGTTTTCTTGAATGCTTCCAGCACCATCAATAAGTAATGTCCGCTGACCATATTGATGGGATGGGGTGCCGAAGAAAGTTTATGACTTACGTGCATAATTATTGTAATGTGACCATTTTTTGTCAAAAAATTTGTAATGTGACCATTGATCTTTTGCGATTAAATCTCCAACATTGCTCAATATTGTAATGTGACCATTGATATTTTGCGCTCATTATCTATGGTCGCATTATTAACCCGAATTCTCCTATGAAATGATGTTATTGTCCAAGACATATAAAAATAAGTATTTGTCTATCACAATTTTGTTCTTCAAGCAACAAGAGGAGGAACATTATGTTTGCCTCCTAGTTGCGACATATGCCTCCATCCAACTCTGCCTCTATCATTGTATAAAATACAATTTTATCTTCAAGCAAGAGTAACAAATATCCAAAGAGGACAGGACCAACTATGCCCTTGGCGTGCTTCAAGAGTACGTGGCCGAACCCGTCAGGCCCCGGGCCACATGGCAAATATCCTTTTGTGAGCTCCTCTAAGGTGAAACAAGATTATACGGACATTGCTTGGGTGATGTCCAGAGTGGGCTATGTTAATGAGGCAGCAAAGGTAGATGTCACTGGCGAGGAAGGTGGTAGGGTGGGGTTAGTACCCAGCAGGGTGGCTTAGAAGTAGTGCTGAATGATGGCCTTGGCACCATGGGCAGAGACATACATGCCTTTGATTTCTAGCCCGTAACATGATTCCTACGGATGTATGGGAGGCACAACGTGTAAATACACCATGCTCTTGTCCCCAGTGTGACAAAGTTTCAACATTCATGTTGCCGTCAAAATACGACATCCTTGCAAGGTGTGCAAGTCAAAGGAGTGGCGCCAGACAAGGTCAACAAGATCTAGCATCCCCCCGCAAAAAAAAAACAAGATCTAGCATCTGAATAGGATCACGGCGGTTTTTACGATTTCATCGAGGGTGGTGTTCTCCTTTGGCCGAATATTTGAGATTAGAGTGCACCCTAGAGGATGATGGAGTCCTGCTGCTCAGCCAACAGTGAGTCGGAGACAATGACGCAAGATCCATTCACAACTGACTTGAACACAGGGAAACAGAACAAATGGCTTTTTTTAAAATGCTGGTGGACATATATTAAATAAAACCAGCCTTTACAAGAACTTTCTACAAAATAAAGAAATTATCAGCAAGTCCTTCGAAAAATTAGCACCGTCTTCCTTTTGCATCGACCGAGGGCATGCCGTAAGCAAACACTGTTGCTACCTCTGGGCACGGTCTTATCACTCGTTGGACAGGTTTGTTCAAGTGTTTTTGCCCTCATCCATTGTTGCCGAGAGTACACACATGGTACATGCATGCACATATGATGGAAGTACTCGCATAGTCTCTGATGATTATGACGATAAAGGATTTCCCTGTTTTATATTATAAAGCAACCATCCGATACAACCAGCTTGTTGGGGCCGCAGCACAAATAAGTCTACAAAAATGAGAGAAAGAAAGAAAAACAAATGCCGACACCGGCAGATCAACAACCGAAGATGACCCGCAACCGTTGCACCCTCTGGAGAAGTTCCACCATGCTCCAAGCACTCTGAAGCGTCGCGTAACGAGCAACACCTTCAAGAAGGCATGTGACGACGACGACGCTGCTGCTCGGACTAGTCCTAAGGTTTCCCCTGTACGTGAAGGACAGTGGGGGAGGGGTATACCTGACGCCCTTCAGGAAGGCCCGGCGGCGCCTGCAGGCATCGCCCCGTCGGAGCCGGATGAGCCGCCACCCAAACACCCACCACCACCCCAGACGATCCGAAGTGTACCGCCCAACCTGCCGTCCACCAGCCTGTGCCACCACGGTCACCGAACCAACTTCGCGTCTCACTAAGGCCACCGACCACGAGACCTGGAGGACGGGAGAGGAGACAATGGGCTTAGGGCATCCGCAACGCAACCGACGGGAGGGGACAGCCTCCACCGCTGTCGCGGAGCCGACTGGACGCGACGACAGGGACCTACCAGACCCCTATTGGCCCAGCCGGACCCAAACAGGTCCGGACAGCCCCTGTCGCACACTGCGGCTCGCCGGCCGACGAAGCCACCACCGCCTCCTTTCCACCACCATGAGGGAGCAACACCGCAGCATGCCAACTCACCGGCCCACCCGAACCCAGATGGACCCCAAAAGGGCACAGACCTAGGCCACGCGGGCGCCACCACGCCGCCCCGCGACTAACGGTCGCGCCGTCACATCAAAGGCACCCGAGGCCCGCGGAGTCCGCGCCACCAAGCCACAACCCCCGTCGGCCGAGCAGCACCGCCGCCATCAGGAGGCCCTCGCGCCCCCTACACGCGCGGGAAAAAACCGGCCTGCGCAGGGCCCGGCGGATCACGCCGGCGGCGATTGTAAGGAAGTATGGCGAGGAGGGGGCTGGAGGAGAGGTGGGGATGGAGGGGGTTCGCCCGTCGCCCGCATCATGCGCTTTTTCACCAGTCTCTCATGATTGTCGATGGCTCAATTTGTCCTACCTAGGTAAAACGATGAACCCAATGATGGATTAACTAGCCCATGAACAAACAAGCAAAGTTCAGCTGACTAAACTAGGCAAGCAAAGTCGATCGGGCGGCAAATCCAGCGACGCTTCACCACTGGGGTACGATATATAATTTTCACACAAGTACGTATGTGGGTGAATATATTTTTCACACAAGTTACATCCATAGCCATAACTAAGCGGATCAAGATGAGCAGATCCGGAGGCACCAACGGTCCTGGGGAGTGGCCGTTTCTAGTGGGCGTCCCGGCGGCGAAGGCCATGAGGAAGATCCTCCACGACAGGCCGGACGTCACGGTGGAGGTTATCCCGGACGGCACCCCGGTGCCCGGAGAGTACAACCCCGACCGTGTCCGCGTCTTCTATGACTCGCAAGAGCCCGACGCGCCCGTCGCCAAGATCCCCGTCATCGGCTAGCTGGCCCGGACCGATCACCAGTGCATGCTTTTCCTCTTGAGAGCTCAATAAATAAAGCTAGCAGCGTGTTATACCTGCATAGCATAATCCGCCAGCATTATTTCTTTTTCAAATGATAAGTGACATACGTGTGGCACGACGTAACACCGTCTGACGTTTTTTATACTAAAGTTGTCATCCGAAAAGAAAATTGAACGTATCATCCAAACAGAAAGTTGCCATGCTTCACAACTAAACTTGTCATACTCTTGTAACTAAACTTGCCATAAAAAACATAAGGACAGAATTGCTTCGTGCCACACGTGTGACACTTATCAGGGACCATTTTTCCTTGTTCACAAGGCACACCAGGCCTGCATAAAAAGAGACAGGTTCTCCAATGGCCATCAAAATGCAGTGGTAGAGGAATCGACAAATCGAGTTGATCAAAGGGTGCCTACGGTTTGGCAGAGCCTGCGGCCAGTCATGCGTATGTAGGTACGAGAGGTCCTATTTTGGTGCCTTCTGCACTATAGATACGGAAGTGGCACTCATGCGCCTGATCTGATGGGCTGGCCCAGTGCGAGAGTTTCTCACTCACTCGGTTTCACTGCTTGATCAGTCGACCGTTGACGAGTTGAATGTTGACTTTTGAAACAAATCATTGATATGAAAAAATCATAAAATTGAAAAAGTTCATGAATTGGAAAAAAGGTTTGTGAATTTGAAAAAAGTTCGTAAATTTGAAAAAGTTCACGACACTAAAAAAAGATGTGATTGACCGCCTGAAGGTAGCAAACCATGTGCTAGTCCTAAGCCTAATGGCAAGTAGCACATTACTCCGAACTTCACCATCCTCAACAAAGCATGCACCAAAAATCAAACACCTTCAAATGGATTGACGAGATAGTAGACTACATATATGGGTGCACGTACTTATGTTCATGGATGCCTACTGTGGGTATCAACAAGTTATCATGAATCACGAGGATGGGGGGAAATGTTCTTCACGGCCCCCTGTAGGGCATTCTACTATCTCGAAATGCATATCATCTTTGAAAAAGCGTAGCAGGAACGTTACAAACGTGCCATGAGGAACGCCTTGGATAGACAAATTGACCGAAGCAAGGAAGCTTGCACGTATGGCTAGTGGATAAAATAAAGTATATGAGGCCTCATACCCCAACCTACACAAGATATCTTGCAACTTGAGGAAGCCCCGGTTCATGCTCAACCCCGAGAAATGTGTCTTCGGGAAGTAAACTCCTCTGGTTTATGCTATCCCACTGGGGCATTTTAGTGCAACTCACAATGATCGACATGTAATCCACACCATCTATGTGGTCGTGATCAACCATTTTATCTCTTAGGTAAGAGACCAAGGGCTTTCATATTTCAAGCTCCTACGAAAGGTAAAAAGTTTAAGTGGACCGAGGAGGAGGATGTCACGTTCCCTGAACTCAAAACCTACTTGACCAGTGGAGCCATTCGTTCTCTATGCTGCCACTAGTCTAGGGGCCATGAGCTATGTCTTGGTGGTGAAACATGAGGAGGAAGAAGATCTAGAGGCATGTGATATGAGGCCCAAAAAGCGATATCTAGTTGCGCAAAAGTTCCTCTACACGTTGTTGCTACTGTTCAAGAAGCTATATCATGATTTCAACGCTCACGCAATAGTTGTCCCAAAAAACTACGCCCTTGGGTAGATCATGTGTCCTTCGGGAGAATAGCAAAGAGAAGAATTAAATTTAGCCAATTCTACATCTATTTCATCTCGTGCGCTCAAGTTAAGTTGCATGATCTTGTGGACTTTGTTTCAAAATGTATGTGACCAGTTGAGACACACAAAGGTATCAATCACAATGTTTCAATCATCATGTTTGATAGATATTTGGCTATCCAGCACTATGTCAAGTTGATATGTACCACCGCTTTCTAGACATGATGTGACAATCTTTTTGAAACATATGTAGTTCTTAATAACACATGTAGTATGTTGCAACAACTTCTTAGACTTGTATCCAACATTGCTCTATTTTTCTTCTTACGCACAAGAGCTAATGTGCACAATAACCAACTACTTTTAAGTTTCGCAAAACCACCTTGCTTCCTGCACAGCTAATCAAAGTTTCTATTACACGGTAATAATACTTCCATGACACCTGAATAAAGTTCTCTATCTAAAACAAAGTTTCTATTAGGACACTACCAATGCATTGGATCTTAACGTGTCATCCTAGGTGGTGGAATATTTACAATGACAATCACGCCAATGCATTATCTCTTAGGAATTGTATATATGTAACTGATGTTCCATTTAATTAGTTTAGTGGTCATGTTTCCATCTCAATAGTGTATCTAGTGGCGGGGAGAAGGGAATGAGAGAGAAATAAGAAGAGAAGTCACATACGATCAAATAATTAATATCACT
The DNA here is from genome assembly GCF_002162155.2 of Triticum dicoccoides. Classification (NCBI taxonomy): domain Eukaryota; kingdom Viridiplantae; phylum Streptophyta; class Magnoliopsida; order Poales; family Poaceae; genus Triticum; species Triticum dicoccoides. The sequence goes on along the minus strand of NC_041391.1, from coordinate 73,772,262 downwards.
TCGTAGGGAACCATTCTAGGAGTCGTACCTCCACTAACATACAACTCTACTTTCTGTCTTCTTTAATTGTTGTCCCACCTCAGCATTTTACCTATGAAACTGTGCTAAGAGCCAAGCACTAGGACTGTGCACGAGGGAAGCTAATTGGCAGGTGCCTGCCAACGAAATTGTGGCGTTCAAATTTTGACCGTCTGTGTTTGTAAATTACCAATTTGGTATTTTGCATTGCAACTTTCCATTTTTAGGGACTTTCAAATATTGCAGTACTGGCTTTCAAAATATCTTGCTTGGGCTTTCAAAATTGTTGAAACTCTCGAAAACTTAAAGTTTCAACATTTCAATGTTCAGAATTCGATCGGTACTTCTAAAATAATGAAAAATTGAAGTACTTTCGGACCCAAAAAAAATGTGGAAAAAAACCACATGTATGCGGCCCACATCAAGAATGAGAAAGGATGAAATAGAAGAAACTGGAGAACCGAAATGGCGTTTTAGCTCTCTGGCGTGCGCGCACACGCACCAGCATGAACAACAAATTATGGAGAGAAAAAACTAATTTTTTGTGACAAACATTGATTAGTGTTTCACCTACGTGTAGCATTTCGTGAAGTAAAAATATTTGTAATGCTCTAGGCAAAATAAACATTGTCCTAAAAAGACAACTTTTGAAAAAATAATTTGGAGCACTGATGTGTTTGGTTCTTGTCCTCGCACAAAGGTGTCTGGCCTAGAGGGGTCCCTGAAAGCTCCCTGGACCTTGTTTGGTTGTTGGCCTGGTGATCTCTCTGCTAGCCTGGCCTGGACGGACATATAACGGTGATTAGCCTGGCCAACATGCAGGCACACAATTAGCCTGACCCAGGCTACGTGGAAGGGAAGCCTGGACACAAAATTCGAGATGCCTGGCGAATACAAACAAGGGGATGTAGCAATTAAAGAACTAGGACCCGACATAGTACTAGTTTAATAGTCGTTCACGCCCATGAAGTGAACCAAACGCCTTCTCGCTCAGGCAGCCTGGTCCGGCAATATTCGTTGGCTTTTTAGGCGCAGGTCAGGCATCTACCATGTTATGTCTGTAGGTAGAAAATTAAGCAATGTTGATGTCATAAAGTTTCTTAACTATTTGTATTTTGCTGCTATTCTTTTGAGCTTTACTATTCATTGTAGGAGAAATAGAGAAACCCCATGTGCGGCTAGGACTCCAATCCCGGCTGGCCAGGCTCTCCTGCGCACGAGTGTTGACCATCTGAGCTCCTACGCGGCGCTTAGAGCGCATGCTAGGGAAGCTGGTGCTCACCAGGACACTAGATGAGCAGCGACCCATGATACCACTAACCTTTGACTTTTGGCCCTCACTATTAACTCTCGACACTTGGCCCTAAGCATTGACTGTTGACCATTGACTTTTTGGAAGAAAAAAAATTAATTTGTAAAAAGTTCACAAAATTGTAAAGAGAGTCTGAATTTTAAAAGTTCATAAGTTTGGAAAAGTTTGTACCTTGAAAAAAGTTCAGAAAATAGAAAAATTACATAAATTTGAAAAAAGATACAAAATAATTCATGAATTTTGAAAATTATTATGAGTTGGAAAAAGCTCGAGAACATGGAAAAAATCAAGAAATTTGGAAAGTTCCGAAAATAAGTAAAACAAATCATGAATTTTGGAAAAATGTGAATTTAATAAATATTTTGGAACCAGAAAAAAAATAATGTGTTTGAAAAAAGTAAAAGGAAAAATAAAGATGAAAGGGAAATAAAATGAAAAATAAAAAGAAAAAAGAAAAAGAAAAAATAAAAATGAGATAACCAAAAGAAAAGCAATCAGAAAAAAATAGTGGAACCTTCTAGAAGGTTCCCAAAAGCTATAAAAAATGTTGTACGGGTTGGCCCACTACACTTGCTATCTCAGGCCTCTACAGGTACCGCCTATGCGGTTCTTCTAATCGGCAGGCGACCGATACAGATTGGACCCATTAATACTTTCACCACTCACCTTTCTTCTGTGTCTAGCTCAAAAATTATCCAAAAAAATGAAAAAAAAAAGTTCACGAATTTTAATAAAAGTTCATGAATTTGAAAAGAATGTTTAAACATTTGAAACTATTCATGATTTTAAAAAAATCATGACTTAAAAACAGTTCATGAATTTGAAAAAAAGGGGAAAATCCCGTTTTATTCTTTCTTTTTCTCTTCTTTTTTGTGTCTTGACGATTTTTTTTCCTGTTGTTCGATGTTTTTCACAATTTTTAGTTTAATTTTTTCCTTTTCATTCTTTTTGTCTTCATTTTTCTCTGTTTCCTTCTTGGTTTCACTCTTTTGTTTGCCTTCCTTTCTTTTTTCTTCATTTCTTTATTTTTTTCTCTTTTTTTGCTCTTATTTCATTTTTCCTTTCTACATTTGTTATGGATGAGGAACATTTCTTATGTACATGCTTAACATTTGCCAAATACATGATTAGCTATTTTTTTTAAATATATATTTTTTGTCGCTTTTTTCATACATATTTTACATTTTTTTGTATACATCAGGAATATTTCTTATGTAACCTTAGAAAATTTTGTCAATGTATGGTTAACAGTTTTCTAAAACAGTTTTTTGTCTACGCTTTCCATAACACTGTACATTTTTGTGTACATCAGGAAACTTTACATATACATGTTTACAATTTTGCAAATACATAATTAACATTTTTTAAACATATATTTTTCTAAGACTACTTTTTCCATACACATTTTACAGTTTTTGTATCAAAAAAAAATTACACAGGTTTAACATTTTCCAAATAAATGATTAAAATTTTAAAAAACCTACTTTTATGTCTATTTTTTAAATACACAATGTAAATGGTCCATATACATTCGAAAAAATGGTATACACATTTAACATTTTCTAAATACATTGTTAACATTTTTGAAAATTTATAATTTTTATGTCTATTTTTTCTATACACATTGTAATCTTTTTGTATACATCAAAAACATTTTATATATACATGCTTAACATTGTCCAAATATTTGATTAATTTTTTGAAAACTTATAGTTTTTTATGTCAATTTTTCACATACACTTTGTACATTTATACATCGGTCACATTTTTCCTACACATATTTAACATTTTCAAATGCATGATTTATGGTTTTCAAATGTTTTTTGTAAAATTTGTATTTAAAATATTTTCAAGTATGAAAAAATAAAAAATAAAGAAAAAAAGAAAAAAGAAGGGCATAAAATGAGGCTCTACGTCGGCGTTGTCTCGCCCTCGTCCAAGCGGCAGCTCTTCGTCTGACAGTAAGCGAGGCATAGGCGCACCATGGGCAAGGAATCCGTTCTCGCATCATCATATGGGCCGATTACCCTGGCATGACTGTGTCGCTTTTTTTGCCGGGACACCAGGATCCTTTTTATAACATGGTATAGACACATACGCTCATATACATATCCACATAAACTAATCGCTATGAGCACCCCTGAGAGACTGAGCTGGCACATCATTTTAAGATTGATGAACTCGCCTCAGACATCTTCATAGTCGACAAAAACGTCTTCTCCCACTAAATGCACATAGCCGAAAGGCCTTAAATAAATTCAGCAAAATGCAAGCACCAGTGTCAAGTCTAGAATTTAAAGCCTGGTGGGCTAGGAATACCATTGTCCTTACCAACCACAGGTCGATTCGCACAGACACGAAATCGTAAGTTATAACCGTACGTATGTGGGTAACACGCGGGAAAGTTGTGGGGTGGTGCGCCAGTGTCAAGTCTAGGATTTCAAAAAAAAAAATCAAAACAAGTAATGGCGCACCGTGGGGTGGTGCACCATTACTAGTTAAACTAGTAATGGCGCACCACCCCACGGTGCGCCATTACTAACTTGGCCCAACACCGAATGCACCCCCTGCACCCCCCCTGTGGACCGCCTTTTCAGTTTTAAAAAATAAAAGAAAATGATGGAAATGTCAAAAAAATAAAAGAAAATAAGTTTCCCATGTAATATGTGGTCTAGTTGTTGGGAAAATTTACAAATATGAATTTCGACTTTATTTGCAAAATCTCTCTGAAAATTTGTAAAATGGCCATAACTTTTGCATACGAACTCGGATTAAAAAGTTTTTTATATGAAAAGTCATCTACTCGAAAAGTTACATCCAAATTTAACCGGGGAAACCCCGTTAAACATTTTCAAAATCCCCAAAAACCTAACAGAAAAAAAGTTACGAGGCTTTCAAGATCTAGAGGCAAAAAAATTCAAAAAATTTCAAAAAAAATTGGTTTTGAATTTTTTTTGAATTGTTTTTCAAAAAATGATACGTAATATGACCGGGAAGTTTGAAGTATTTTCCAAAATTTCATCATAGTCATGAACATGAACAAAATCCTAGGCATCAACAAGGTATAATAGGATTGATATGCTAGATATATCAATAAGTGCCTGTGAAGCATTGGAAAAAATAGCGCGCTATAGCGTCGCTAATAGCATGCTATAGCATATTGAGAATTGCCTCGCTAAATATATATAGTGTACAATGTCTCGATAATAGCACGCTATAGCGCGATATAGCATGCTAATAGCATATTTTGAGGTCGGCGCTATTTTGCTGTAGCGCGCTATTTTTTTCATTGCTGTGAAGTGAGCTGTTGCTGGGGTTGGATAGAACTCTGAAGTTAAGCGTGCTTGGGCTGGAGTAGTGTGAGGATGGGTGACCTTTCGGGAAGTTTGACCACGGAGTTCGATTTGACCTGAGATTAAGCATATTGATCTGAGATTAAGAAAAAAAATTGAATTTTTTTTTTAAAAAAAAATCTGAAAAAAAATTGAAAAAAATATGTTACCAATGGCGCACTTCTATGTGGTGCGCCATTAGTATACCAGATACTAATGGCGCACCGTGTGCTATACTAATGGCGCACCACGTGGTGCGTCATTAGTAGGCCTTTTTCTAGTAGTGTCAGGAGGATGCAACACCGAGTGAGGATGCCATTCCTCTCCCGCTGTTGGGAATCATTGCATGGGAAAACAATAAATATTCTAAGCACACGCAATGATCTATCCATGGAGATGCATAGCAACGAGGGGGAGAGTATGTCTACGTACCCTTGTAAACCGAAAGCGCAAGCGTTTGACAAAGTGGTTGATGTAGTCGAACTTCTTCTAGCTTCGGCCGATCAAGTACTGAACGTATGGCACCTCCGAGTTCTGCACACGTTCAGCTCGATGACGTCCCTTGTCCTCTTGATCGAGCAAGATGTGGAGGAAGTAGATGAGTTCCGTCAGCACGACGGCGTGGTGACGGTGATGGGGTGAAGTGATCCGCGTAGGGCTTCACCTAAGCACCGCGAGAAATGACCGGGGTGTAAACTATGGAGGGGGGCGCCGCACACGGCTAATAATTGATGTTGTGTGTTCTAGCCGCCCCCTTCCCCAAAATATATAGGTGGGAGGGGAGGAAAGGCAGCTAGGGGGCCCCCCAAGTAGGCCGAATCCTACTTGGGGTCTTTCCCAATTCGGCCTCCCCCCTTCCATAATTGCCGGAGGGGGAAAAGGGAAGGGGAAAGAGAGAAGGAGACGGGGGCGGGGGGATGAGGGGCGAACCCCCTCTTTCCCTTCTCCCACTTGGCCTCCTTCCATAGGGGGGTACGCAACCCCTTGTGGGCTGGTGTGCTCCCCTCTTATGGCTCATATGGCCCATATATTCCCCCGGGGGGTTCCGGTAACCCCTCTGGTACTCCGATAAATACCTGATACACTCCGGAAAACTTCCGGTGTCTGAAAACTATTGTCCTATATATCAATCTTTACCTCTCGACCATTTCGAGACTCCTCGTGATTTCCATGATCACATCCGGGACTCCGAACAACATTCGGTCACCAAATCACGTAACTCATATAATACTAAATCGTCATCGAACGTTAAGCGTGCGGACCATACGAGTTCGAGAACTATGTAGACATGACCGAGACACCTCCCCGGTCAATAACCAATAGCGGACCCCGGATGCTCATATTGGCTCCTACATATTCTACGAAGATCTTTATCGGTCGAACCGTTATGACAACATACGTAATTCATTTTGTCTCTATCGGTATGTTACTTGCCCGAGATTCGATCATTGGTATCTTCATACCTAGTTCAATCTCGTTACCGGCAAGTCTCTTTACTCCTTCCCTAATACATCATCCTACAACTAACTCTTTAGTCACTTTGCTTGCAAGGCTTCTTATGATGTGTTTTGCCGAGAGGGCCCAGAGATACCTCTCCGATACTCAGAGTGACAAATCCTAATTTCAATCTATGCCAACTCAACAAACACCTCCGGAGAACCTGTAGAGCATCTTTATAATCACCTAGTTACATTGTGAAGTTTCATAGCACACAAGGCATTCCTCCGGTATCCGGGAGTTGCATAATCTCACAGTCGAAGGAATATGTATTTGACATGAAGAAACCAATAGAAATAAAACTGAACGATCAATATGCTAAGCTAATGGATGGGTCTTGTCCATCACATCATTCTCCTAATGATGTGATCCCGTTATAAAATGACAACCCATGTCCATGGTTAAGAAACCTTAACCATCTTTGATCAACGAGGCAGTCAAGTAGAGGCTCACTAGGGACACAGTGTTTGTCTATCTATTCACACATGTATTTAGGTTTTCGGTCAATACAATTCTAGCATAAATAATTAACCTTTATCCTAAATAAGGAAATATAAAATAACAACTTTATTATTGCCTCTAGGGCATATTTCCTAATGTTTCCCACTTGCACTAGAGTCAATAATCTAGTTCACATCGCCATGTGAATAACACCCATAGTTCACATGGATTAACACCTATAGTTCACATCGCCATGTGACCAACACCCAAAGGGTTTACTAGAGTCAATAATCAAGTTCACATAGCCATGTGATTAACACCCAAAGAGTAATAAGGTGTGATCATGTTTTGCTTGTGAGAGAAGTTTAGTCAACGGGTCTGTCACATTCAGATCCGTATGTATTTTGTGAATTTCTATGTCTACAATGCTCTACATGGAGCTACTCTAGCTAATCGCTCCTATGTTTAATATGTATCCATATTCAGACTTAGAGTCATCTAGATTAGTGTCAAAACTTGCATTGACGTAACTCTTTACCACGAACTCTTTGTCACCTCCATAATCGAGAAACATATCCTTAGTCCTTTTCAGGTACTTCAGGATGTTCTTGACCGTTGTCCAGTGATCCACTCCTGGATTACTTTGGTACCTCCCTGCCAGACTTATGGCAAGGCACACATCAGGTATGGTACACAGCATAGCATACATGTTAGAACCTATGGTGAGGCATAGGGAATGACTTTCAGTTTCTATCTATCTTCTGCAGTGGTCGGGCATTGAGTCTGACTCAATTTCACACCTTGCAACACAGGCAAGAACCCTTTCATTGACTAATCCATTTTGAACTTCTTCAAAACTTTGTCAAGGTATGTGCTTTGTGAAAGTCCTATTAAGCATCTTGATCTATCTCTATTGAAAAACTTTTATTCAAGTATCCCTTTATGCTATCCAAAAATTCTACATCATTTCCAATCAGCAATATGTCGTCCACATATAATATTAGAAATGCACAGCGGCAGAAATGTCTAGTTCTCTTGTGCACAGCAGATTTCTCACTGGCCCTATCAACGAAAGCACAAGTGCATGCGGCCGTCATGGGTGCCTGACGGGACGGCGTCCAGCGACCTGCAACAACGAAAGCCCATTCAGGCGGGTCATGCTCACTAGGTCTTACCAGGATATTGTACCATTCATGGCCTGGATCGTGGGCTAAGATAATCAACGAATATGATTAGTACTACCTCCTTCCTGGTTTATTAGTCCCCTTTCTATTCTATACCAAATTTTGACTCTAAATTTAACTAACAAAATGCTAATGCATGTCATAAAAATAATATAATTGGAAACTATGTTCTAATACGAATTCAACATTATAATGGTTGGTGACATGCATTCATATTTTGTAAGTTAAATTTATAGTCAAAAATTTGGCACAACATACAAAGGGAACTGATAAACCAGGATGGAGGTAGTAGTACTTAATTCATGTATTAATAGCCATTGATTCTAGGCAATGTTGACTGCGAGTTGAGCCTTTTTACTACGAATCGAGCCTTCTCACCATGAAATTAGATTGACTAAAGTGCCCTTTTAACCGAGGGGTAAGTTGTAATATCGACCATTGATCTGCACGATAAGTTGTATACTTTTCTTTGGGGGGGGGGGGTACCAAGCATGGCTCTTTTGTGTACATGAGTAGATAACATTAGAATATTTGTTAACCATGATTATCCTATAAAATGATGTTACTGTCCAAGACATGTAAAAACAACTATTTGTCTATCACAATTTTGTTCTTCAAGCAACAAGAGGATGAACTCTATGTTGCCTCCTAGTTGCAACATAAGCCTCCATCCAACTCTACCTCTATCATCGTGTGTGATACAGTTTTATCTTGAAGCAAGAGTAACAAACTTCATCAGAGGACATGGCCAACTATGCCCTTGGCGTGCTTTAAGAGAACGTGGTCGAACTCATCAGCCCTGGGCCACATGGCAAATATCCTTTTTGTGAGCTCCTCTAAGGTGAAACGAGATTATACAGACATTGCTTGGGCGACGTCCAGAGTGACTATGTTAATGAGGCATCAAAGGTAGATGTCACCAGTGGGGAAGGTGGGGGTAGGGTGGGGATAGTGCCCAGCAGGGTGGATTAGAGGTAGTGATGAATGATGGCCTTGGCAACATGGTCAGAGACATGCATGCCTTCGATATCCAGCACCGTAACATGCTTCTTGCGGATGTGTGGGAGGAGGCACAACGTGACACCACGTTCTTATCCCCAATGGGAAAAAAATTGTTCATGTTGCCACCAAAACATGACACACTTGCTAGGCATGGAAGTCAAATGACACATGTGTGCTCTCGCGAGGCAGGCAGACTAGGGTTTCTTGCCTCCGGCCGGTGGCGCCGTAGGTCTACCTTGTCTCCTATGACCTTAGGCCATGGAGGCGTGGTGTATCTCGGTCCTTGCGGTAGGAGGGCTCCTTCTCCGTTTTTAGATGTCCTTTGTGTTCGTTTAGGGCTTGTGTCCTGCTCTGGAAGACGAGGAGGGGGGTCCCTGAAGATGGAATAAAGTTCTCCGCCTAGCCCCCGTCCCGGCGCTGCAACTAGCGTTGTCGGAGGGCATGTGGAGGTATGTTTTCGATGAAGCTCACGAGATTCGGTCAGTGGTTGTCTTTGGTGGATCTGATCGAATTCGATCTTCGCTCGTCTATCTCTATGTGTCTTCAAGTCAGATCCTTCCGATCTACGTTTATTTTCATCGGTGGTGGTTGTAATTCTGGTGTGTTGGTCCTATGGGGCCTTAGCACAACGTCTCAACTGTTTACTAAAACAAGTTTTTCCCGGCTCCAGCGAGAGAGGGGTGACAACGGCGGTGCGCCTTTAGCTCGCTTCAATCCTTGTAGGCGTCGCTATGTAGTCTATGGATCCGGATGTAGTTTTTACTATTTTTAGTGTTCACAGTGCTGCCATGATTGATGATGAATAGATTAAAAGTTTTCCAACAAAATGAAGTCAAAGGAGCACCAAACAAGGTAAGCAAAATCTAGCATCTAAATAGGATCATGACAGTTTTTATGATTTCATCAAGGGTGGCGTTGACCTTTGGCCGAATATTTGAGATCAGAGCGCACACTTGAGGATGATAGACACGTGCTACTCAGCCAACAGGGAGATGGAGGCACTGGCGCAAGCTCCATCCACACGGCGAAATAGATGCCATGGCTTTTTCTTAAAATGCCGATGGACATATATTAAAGAAAACCAGTCCTTAAAAGAACTATCTACAAAATGAAGAAATTACCAGCAACTCCTTGAAAATATCAGTACGGTCTTTCTTTTGCATCCACCGACGGCGTACCGTGAGTAAATATTGTTGCCGCCTCCGGGCACGGTCTTATCACTCATTGGTAGGGTTTGTTCAAGTGTTTTTGCACCCGCAAAAAAAAAGATCCATTGCTGCCGAGATTATACACATGATACATGCATGCACAGATGATGCACGTACGCATAGTCTCTGATTATGGATGGTTCAATTTGTCCTACCTAGGTCAAATGATGAACCCAATGACGAATCTACTAACCCATGAACAAACAAGCAAAGTTCAACTGACTACACGAGGCAAACAAAGTTGATCGGGCGGCAAAGCCAACAACGCTTAACACGAAAAAGGGATGGCGTACGATATATATACGTATGTTGGTGAATATGTTTGTCACACAAGTTAATTACATCCGTGCTCTAAGAAAGCTACGTGCAGATTGATAAATAAGAAAGCTATGTCCAAATCAATAAATAAGAAAGGTACGTACGATTCGATAAATTGCTAGAAATACAAATTCGCGTCAAAGAAGAACTTTAATTTTTAGGTTGCAAAATGGAATATTCACTTAAGTGGGCTGATCAATCCCTTCTGTAGGTGTGACGCCTCTCCTATGAAAAAAAGTCCCTTCTTTCGAGCATCTACAGTCTGACTTGGCAAATCCGACCCTTCAAACGCCCGCGGGCACTGACCGGGCACCCATTAAATAATGGTGTCCACATCCGGACACCTCACTTACCGTATATCAAATCCATACAAACTCATGCAACTATATCGATGCACAGACATCGTCCGGCTACTCCATCAGTACTAACTAACATGCCATCGGACTACCAATATTTGGCATGTTTGGCTATGGTCGAGTTCACCCACGGCTGCCCTTGCCGACCTTCTCGCCAAAGTACCTGTCGAAGACGCAGATCGGATCAAGACGGATTAGTCCTCGCCGTAGATGTCTTCCTTCTCCACCTTCGGTGGCAGTCCGGTCATGGCATAGACCACCCGATTCTGCTCAAGGGCGAGGGCGCGCGTGTTTCTCTGCTGCCATTTCTTCACAATGCGGGCGCGGATGGCTTCCTCCTCTTCAGAGGCCCTTATCCTCTCCTTCCCACGGCGGGCCACCCATTCCCGGTGGGACTCATACTCTACCCGAACGGTGATAGAGAAGGAGAGGTGTTTCAGCCAGGACCACAAGGATCCCGTACCAGAGGACCCGAGCGCCCGGTGAGCCGACGCTATGGCGTAGCGGCGGACGGATCCGTCCGTCGGTCGGTCCTCCCGGGATCGGCGGAGTGCAATGCGGATTGCCATTGCCTCCTCCAACCCGCACGGGATGACACCCTTGTCGATGGATCCGGAGTGGTCGGAGTCCGATCCGCTGCCTGCCATGCTGGAGACGACAGGAACTTGCCGGAGACGAGCTCGGGTGGCGGAGGGAAGGGGAGGGGAGTGAAGTGAAGTGGTTAGCGTTTGCTCCGTCGAGCGGATGGGGATGAATATATGTGGGATCGGGTGAGCCAGAATGGGCCGGGTCCGATGTGACGGGCGTGCCCGGGTGCCCCATATTTGCCCCATATTTAGCCTGGATACGAGGGGTGTTGGTTAACCCGTGCGTTTGAGGCCCGTTTGCGACGTCCATTTGGTCAAAAAACGTGACGGGTCAGTGACCGGGCTACCCACCCAAGCATATAAGACGGGTTTGAGGCGTCCGGCCGTAGATGCCCTTAGTCTGCTGCTAATGAAGCAGTGCGGAGAGATCCACTGAGCATTGAATCACTGCGGAGCCATGATCAAGTCTCCGTGAAGAGTCTCCACCTTTCTGTCCCTTTTCTACTTCTGTCGTCTATCTTCCGTTCAATATCAAATTTATGTGGATAAAAAGTACTCTTTTTTTAAGCATTAGTACAGACACAAGCGCTCATATACACACGCATACGCCCACCTTTATGAACGCACACATGCACACCCTACTCTATGAGCACCTCCGAGAGACTGAGCCGGCATATCATCTTGAGATTTACGAAGTCACCATAGGCGCCTCGTCATCGACGGAAACGTCTCCTCCCACTAAAAGCGCATCACCGAAAATCCTGAAATAAATCCAGGAATAATGCGAGCACCAGGATGTGAACCCTGGTGGGTTGGGGATACCACTGTTCACCTAACCATCTCAACCACAAGTTGGTTCGCATGAACATTACTCTTTGTATGTAACAAACCAAAAGTAAATAATAACAATTTGATCCAGAAATTGCAGAAAGCGACACTTACACACGAGACAATGCCAGCTGTACCAGTCGTTGTACACACACATGTTACATTTGGGGAGCCGGGAGGGGGGTAAATGGTTTTTGACCGTTCTATTAGGGCATCTCGAGCCGCGCCCCCAAGAAGGCCTCCCCAGGCGATTTTTTCGCGCCGGCGCCGAAAAAACGTCCCAGTCGCGCCCCCAGGACGCCGAAAATCGCCGGTTCGGGCCTTTTTTCCGCCGGGCGGTCACAGGCCGAACCCGGCGCGCTGGGGAGCCGTTGGGGGCTCCGGCGCTAGTGAAAAGCGCGCCTGGCCCACACCGACAGGGGAAAAGTCAAGTTTTTCTTCCTCGACTCGCCTCGCACCCCCCGCGCCCTCGGCCACCACTAGCTGTATCCCGGCGACGGTCGCCGGCCTACTCTGCCTAGATAGCCATTTCCCGCCTGAAAATAGCAGCGCTTCGCCGCGGCAACCCCTCCCCGCAGAACTAGGCGGTGCCGGCCGCCGTTTCCGGCCGCGGAGGCGCGGTTTAACGGCGGGTACACGCCCACGAGCGCAAGGTGTTCGGCGTTTTGACTGACTCGGCGATGGACTCCGATGAGGAGGAAGAGCTCGCCGCGCTGCTGGAGGAGGAAGCCGCGGCCGACGTCCAGGAAGAAGAGCATCTGATGGTGCTCGCCGCCCTCGCCCAGCTGCTGGCGAGCAATGAAAAGCCGCGTCGAGGTGGCTCGGCGCCGGGGCGGGTGAAAGCAAAGAACCGGCATCGTCTGCAAGGCTACTGCATGCTCTACTCCGACTACTTCGCCGATGCTCCACTTCATGGCGAGAGAACATTTCGGCGCCGTTATCGGATGAGCCGAAAGCTCTTCCTCAGGATTGTGAATTCCATCCGGGAGTTCGACAACTACTTCAAGTGCAAGATGGATTGCACTGGCGCTCTTGGATTCACCTCCATCCAGAAGTGCACGACAGCGATGAGGATGCTTGCATATGGAGCTCCCAGTGATTCACTCGACGACTATGGGCGCATGGCCGAGTCCACCAGCATAGAGTGTTTCTATAAGTTCTGTCGGGCAGTGGTGACAGTGTTTGGGCCACAATACTTGAGAGCACCTAATACGGAAGACACTGCTCGGATCCTAGCCCAGAATGCAGCAAGAGGATTTCCTGGGATGCTTGGAAGCATCGACTGCATGCATTAGAAATGAAAGAACTGCCCATTTGGTTGGCAGGGGATGTACAAAGGCGCCAAAGGCGGTTGCAGTATGGTGCTTGAGGCGGTAGCCACACAGGACCTCTGGATTTGGCACTCCTTCTTTGGTATGCCAGGAACTCACAATGACATCAACGTGTTGCAGTGCTCTCCTGTTTTTGCCAAGCTCGTTGAGGGCCATTCTCCTCCGGTGAACTTCGAGATCAATGGGCACCAATACAATAAGGGGTACTATCTAGCTAACTGCATCTATCCGAGATGGTCGACATTTGTGAAGACGATCTCAAACCCTGTGCCAGGAGGCAAGAATGCCTGGTTTGCGAAGGTTCAGGAGGCTTGCAGGAAGGATGTCGAGCGGGCATTTGGTGTGCTCCAATCTCGATTCGCTGTTGTTCGGTACCCCGCTCAGACATGGTCAAAAGATCAAATGTGGGAGATCATGACTTGCTGTGTCATCTTGCACAACATGATCATCGAGAGTGAGCAAGAAGACCCAGTGTTTGACACTGAACCATACTACAGGCAGGGTCCTCTAGCCGAAGTTGATCACCAGCTACCGGCAACTTGGACTGCCTATCTCAGTATGCGTCAAGAGATCCGAGACCCACAGGTGCATCATCAACTGCAGAAAGATCTGATTGAGCACCTATGAAGGCTCAAGGGGGACGCCGCGTGATGAAATACGAGTTTTTATTTGTTGAACTATATAATTTGTATTGAACTATTTGTTGTTGTACTATTTTGTTGAAGTATTTGATTTTTCTGTGATGAAATATGTGATAAGGAATAATTATGTTGATAAATGAACGCCGATAAATGGCGAAACCACGCCGAATATGGGCATATTCTCGCTCATATGGGCCGTTTATTCGCCGAAATTGGGCTGCAAAGTGGGCCAATTTCGGCGCCTGGGGGCGAGCTGGGGACGGTGACTGGGCGAAAAACCGCCCTAGCGCCTAGTGTCTCGCCGGCTCGCCCCCAGGGGGCGATTTTTGTGCTTAGTAGCTAGCTACTGTGCATGCATGGTTCAGCTGGGGGTCACGTTGGTAATGCCGGCAGTGGTTCAATACGTAGGTTATATTATGCGGCATACGTACATTGTCGTGAGCTTGACAGGCAGCAACCGATGGAAAACTGGTCAATCTGCAGACCTTTCGATGGCCCTTTTAATTTCTCCATGTGTCAGATCAAGACGCTCACGTGGCAGAACGTCCAAATATAGGTATATAGAGTACTTACGTGTGTGGCTCTTGCCAGTTGTGGGTGCTGTGCAGGAAGAAACCGTGTGCACGATGCATGTCGCGGTATTTGTCTGGTAACGACGACCAGACTAGACATCAGAGTTCAGTCTTCAGAGCATGGTGAATGGTGTCTCCAAACAAAGAATGGATGGTGCACTAGACAAACACTGATGCAATATAAATTCGCCAGAGGAAATTTCTTCGACTCACAAATGTGAAACCTGAGGAGATTCAGGGGCCCAAAGTAAAATAACAACTGTACAATCTGCAGTCAGAACACAGACGGTGCAGCGAAGTGCGCTTTCGCTTCTAGAGGAAGCTTGAATATGGCTCCACTCCAGCCAGTCTAAGGGATGATAGCTAGGTCACTGACCGAACTGCAGCCAATCTCAGCAGTAATTTCTTGAACCAACAGGCTCTCCAGACAGCAACATAGCTGAGGCAGCGACTCTTGTTGTGTCCAGCCAAATAATACTTTTCACACGTGGTACATAGCTAGTCGGATACTTCATGCATGACGACCATACATGTATATATGTCACGATACTTCATCACACGGTCTCTCATGTCTATACGTCAGACGACAACTTGAGATCCACAAGTGCATTGCCAGCTTGTCAATAGCTAGAAAGTAAAAACATCACTCGATGTCAATGTCGTGTACATTTGTGGTTTCTGGGAAATATCCGTTTGGACCATCTAGCTAGCGACCCCATGATATATATTTCTAGAAGGAAGTTCTTATCGTCTCCGCTCTCTGTATCAAGAATGTATATAACCAACGCACTTATCACAAACTTAATATGTATGGTCACAAAAAATGTAGCCAGATTATAAAAGTGCGACAGGCTACAATGAGAAGATTTCAGCAGTATGAAGTCTACTGACAGCACACAATCCAAATCTGGACATAAATTCCCTAGTAAGTCACTCAAGTTTCTTAGGGTCAAGTTCCACATTATCCCATGATCACCATCAACTGATACAAAATATAGCAGCAAACGCATACGCACACCAAATGCTATTCAGTGCTTAGGATCCGGAATACGTTATTTTCGTACCATGATTTTGGTGTGTCATTGCATTTAGAATATACAAATAGTTACATAAATCCTGACCCCTGACGAAAAATCGGCATCAGAAATATAGAATATACAAATAGTTACATAAATCCTGACCCCTGACGAAAAATCGGCATCAGAAATGCAAGATACAAGTCATAACCATGTAAAACCACAAAAAAAATGTCTATATTTATATTTTATGTCATATTTTTACGTTTGCAGTTTTACGCCACGTATACAATTTTATCAGTTTACTGTACACATTTTCTTATGTTCTTTTTGACTTCCAACGTATGCAATGACGTATAAGTAGAAAAGGTGTGGAAAAGTAACAAATTCTTCGTCGTTAATGTTAGTACCGAATAGCATGAACCTACTAGTGTTTGTTTTCTCGTAGTCAAAGGTCACTCTCCTCTACATGTTTGTTTCCTCAGATATGGAAAATCTCTCGTTGATACGAGATTCTCTTTGTTTGGTGGCATGCTGCTACCAGATATCGATGGGGACTTTTTGTGGTGTAACTTAGTGCTATATTTGTACCACTATTTCATAATGTTGAGAGAGCGTGAAATACTACCCACCTGGATGTCTTCTAGCTATAAGCTGCTTTCTAAGAGAAAGACTGTAAAAGATGCATCAACGTCATAACATTTTTGCGGGTGACATGGACAGCATAAACATAATTAAGTGTTTTTCTAAAACTGTAAGAAAGCTACATACAGATCGATAAATAGCTAGAAATATGAATTCACGTCGAAGAAAAACTTTATTTTTTAGGTTGTGAAATGGTATATTCACTTAAGTGGGCTGATCAATCCCTTTTGTAGGCGTGACGCCTCTCTTCTGAAAAAAAGACCCTTCTGTAGGTTGGTAATGAAGCAGTGCTGAGGGATTCACTGGGCCATTGACGCATTGTGGAGTCATGAGTCTCCGCGAAGACTCCGCCATTTCTGTCCCTTTCTCTAGTTTTCCCGTCTATCCACTGTTCAACATCAAATTTACGTGGATGAACAGTCCTCTTTCTATGTAACAAACCAAAAGTAAATAATAACAATTTTTCAAATTTAAATAATAACAATTTGACCCAAGAATTCGAGAAAGCGCCACTTACACACGAGACAATGCCAGCTGTACCAGTCGTTGTACACCCACATGTTACATTTTGGGGGGTAAATGCTTTTTGACCGCTCTATTAGTAGCTAGCTACTGTGCATGCATGGTTCAGCTGGGGGTCAAAGTTGATAATGGCAGCAGTGGTTCAGTAGTACGTAGGTTGTCTTCTACGTATACCTATAGGCTGCTTTCTAAGAGAAATAACTTAAAAGATGCATCAACAGCATAATTTTTTTGCGGGTGACATGGACATAACTGAGTGTTTTTCTAAATTTGTAAGAAAGCTAACTTCAGGTCGATAAATGGCTAGAAATACAATTTCGTGTTGAATAAAAACTTTCTTTTAGGTGCTGAGAGATGCACTGGATCTAGAGCTTTGACTCATTGCGGGGCCACCCGTCTCCGTGAAGACTCCATCCTTTGTGTCCCTTTTTCTATTTTTCGCGTCTATCTTCCGTTCAACATCAATGTTACGTTGCTGAACAGTGCTCTTGTATGTAACAACCAAAAGTAACAATTTGACTCAAGAATTCGAGAAAGCGTCACTTACCAGACAATGGAAGCTGTACCAGTCGTTGTATTGTACACACACGTTACATTTCGGGGGTGGAGGTGGGGTAAATGTCTTTTGACCGCTCTATTAGTAGCTAGCTACTGTGCATGCATGGTTCAGCTGGGGGTCAAAGTTGATAATGGCAGCAGTGTTTCAGTACGTAGGTTATAATATGTGGCATACCTACATTGTCGTGAGCTTGACAGGCAGCAACCGATGGAAAACGGAAAAAGTCCATTTTAAACCTTGAATTTGTAGAGGTCAGGCGAAACAAACCCTCAAATCGAAATCCCGGTCGATTGCATCCTGAACTCTGCAATCCCGGTCTAAATCAAACCTTCGGGTCATTTTCCAAACAGGGATTGCTGATGTGGCAAAGAATGATCGGGATTGGGGAGGAAACGCCCGCAGGTGGGCCGGCCTAGTTCGCGGCAGCCCGTGCTGCGCGTTGTTGCTTCAGTTTTTTGTTTGTTATTTGTTTTCTTTTCCTTTTCCTTTTTATTTTTTATATTTATATTTATAATCTTTTCCTTTTTCCTTTTTTATGATTTATTTTTTTATTTTTAATGTTTCTTTTTCCCTATAGTGTTACAAAATGTTCATTGTATATTTAGGAATGTTCACGGTATATTACAAAAAAGTTCATCATGCATTATAAAATGTTCATTGTATATTAAAAATTGCTCAATGAATATAAATTGTACCCTATGTTTTTAAAATTTGTTCAGTGTATATTACACAAATTTTTAATGTGTATTCGAAAATTGTTCAACGTATATTACAAATGTCCAATGCATATTCGCAAATTGTTCAACACGTATATTCATAGTTTTCCCAAAATGTTCATTATGTATAATTTAAAATGTTCATCGTACATTAAGAAAATGTTCAATGGATATTAAAAAATCCAGGCGCATGAAAAAATTTAGCTTGAAAATAGTTTCACGAGTAAAGCTCGAACTCGCGATCTGCCGCTAGTGCATACATCTTCCAAACCAACAGACCTGCCGTCTTCCAGTGTTAAATTAGGGGCGCCCGACTTTAAGAAGTAACTTACATCACCTGAACATTTTTTATATATGCTGAACAAATATTTAAATACACATTGAATATTTTTTATATATGCTGAACAAATATTTAAATACACATTGAATATTTTTGTGATATACACTGAACAAAGTTTAAATATGCATTGAACATTCTTGTGAATATATGTCGAACAATTTTAAAATACACAATGAACATTTTCTTAAAGATGTTGAACATTTTCTTAAATATACGCTGAACATAAATATGCAATGAACTGGTAATAATACACGAAAAAGAAACAAAAATAAAAATAGGAAAAAGAAAAGAAAAGAAATAGAAACAGAAAAAAGAAAGGAAAGAAACAGGAAAAAGAAGAAAAATCATCGCGACCCTGGGATGCCCAAATGAGGCGTCGGGTGTGCAGGCTTCAGCGAAGCCACGTCCTTTTGACGCCTGCAGGCGTCAAATAGGATCTGCCCCGGTATGCGCCCTTTGGAATTTTTGTGTTTGAACGAAAAAAAAACCCTAACGGGCCGGCCCACCAGACGAATCCCAGTTGAAACAATGTCAGGGTTTGATTTAGACCGGGATTGTATAGTTTAGGGTGCAATCGACCGGGATTTCGACTTGAGGGTTCATTTCGTCCGACCCCTACAAGTTTAAGGTTTAAAATGGACTTTTTCCGATGGAAAACCGGTCAATCGGCAGACTTTTCGATGGCCCTTTTAATTTCCCCAGGTGTCAGATGGAGACATTCACGTGGCAGGACGTACAAATATAGGTACTATATATAGAGTACTTATTACGTGTGTGGCTCTTGCCAGTTGCGGGTGCAGTGCATGGAGAAACCGTGTGCACGAACGATGTCGCGGTTTTTGTCTCCTAACGAAGACCAGACTAGACATCAGAGTCCAGAGCAAGGTGCATGGTGTGTGGTGCATGCATGGTTCACTCTCCAAACAAAGAATGGATGGTGCACTAGCCCTAGACGAAAAACAAAACTTGATTAGCGCATGCATGACGTTCAGTAAAATTTCCACATGGCTCGCCACTCGGCATTGCTCAACCTCCCCTCCCCCTATAAATCTGGAGGGCATGCATGCATTGCTCATATCCCCCATCCATCCCAAGACATAGCAGAAGCAGCAGCCTGCTACGTACTCTTGTTCATCCCATATCATCCACGCTACAAAATCAGCCGATCAACCTACTCAGCCGATCAGCTGTAACACGTCACATTAATCAAGCAAGTGATGGCTGCTGCGCATGTATGCTTCTCCTTATCCTCGGCGCCGTTGCACCTTCCCGCTTTGCCGGTGGCCAGAAATGGTGGCCGGAGTGGCCAAAACCGTGGCTTATTTCGCCCTTCCACGGTGATATATCCCGGGCGGGAGCCGGTGTTCCATGAGCTGTCCGACGATTTTGACTTCCAGGTATATATTGTTATGGTACAAACATATTTATAGGACCACAACATTAGCACGTACTTTGAATGCAGTTATCATGCATGTTTATTTGCCTCTCTTTTTTTTTTGCTAATTATACTTCCTCCGTCCCTAAATAACTGGCGTATAAATCGAGTCAAAAAATTCATGCTTTCTAAATTTGATAAAGCATATATAAAAAAAAAAGGAATATGGTAACGCCGAATGTCAGGTACGAGCACATGGCAAATCGAACATTTTGCAAGTTTAGTGATGCGAGGATGACAACTTTAGTTGCCAAGGTGGCAACTTCATGCGTCAGTTCCTTTTTCAATAGAAAATTGCCGTGTGTGTCAACTAAATTGCCATCCTTGCGTCACTGGAATGAGCATAATTTTTTATCTCTATGTTTGATTGTTAGTTTTGAAACTATGTTAATAAAATATAAACCTACATTATATGCATGATTTTCCTATGATATCATCTAGTAATGAAATCAAATAATATATGATATATATTGCACTTCTCTAGACTTTCTATTCTTGCTAAAAAGAAGTTTGCTCTATGTGCAATAATAGAAAAGCCTATCGAATGTTCAAGCATTGCTTCATCAACATCTGAAGATCAGAAAAGGAATGTTGAGCACGGTTGATCACCTCAAGCGCCTCTGCATTGACCACTATTTCCACGATGAAATTGATAACATAATGGACTCGTGTGTGAATCTCATCCATAGTGATGATCTACTTGACGCAACCCTTTCCTTAAGGTTGATGAGAGAAGCTGGATATTCTTTTTCGGCAGGTCAGTAAAATACTAGTTTAGTGTGTTGAGTTATATAAACACACATGTGTTGGGAAACGTGAGTGCAATTTGGTCTATGATGATATTATGCGATAATTTTGCTAATAAGAAATTAGTCTTAGAGTGGCCAAGTTCTAAAAAAATAGCAGTACTTTGTGGAGCATAGAAACACCTCTCGTGAGACGTATTATTTTCATTATCTATGGCATGCGCCTAACACCCCTTCTTCTTGGCGTGGCAGACGATGTTCTTCGGAAGTTCACAAACAATAATGGTGATTTCAAACTTAGGCATAGCAAAGACCTTAGAGGGTTGCTGAGCTTGCAAGACATGTCACACCTCAACATGGGAGAAGCTTCACTCTACAAGGCAAAGGAATTCTCAAGCAAGCACCTTAAATTTGCAATTAAGTATTTGGAGCCAAACCTTGCGAGATATGTCATGAAGTCACTGGACCATCCCTACCATGTGAGCTTGATGCAATACAAGGCTAGGCATCATCTGAGTTACCTCCAAAACTTGCCTACTAGGCACACTGCAATTGAGACGCTAGCACTTGCAGAATTTCAGATCAAGAAGTTGCAGCATCAAAGGGAAATGCAAGAGGTTAAGAGGTATAAACATATTAAACTACACCCCTTCCATTATTAGTTATTCTGGAAATTTGTCCACCTACCTATTGACAAGAGAGAACTCACTTGGAATTTATAGATTAATATTTTTCATTGGTCATGTATTCGCACAATTAATGGTGTGGTTCTTTTTTACTATGAAAACTTCATTTTCACACAGATGGTGGATTGATCTGGGACTGGCTCAAGAAATACCAGCTGCAAGGTACCAAGTTCTGAAATGGTACATGTGGTCCATGACTATCCTCGACGGTTTATCCTTCTCTAGATATCGGGTTGAGGCCACAAAGGTTATATCAATGGTCTACATTGTGGATGACATCTTTGATCTTGTCGCCACACAAGAGGAGCTCTCTCTCTTTAATGAGGCGATCAAAATGTGAGCATTGATGTTCCCATAATAAACAACAACACTGCACTTTAGGAATGAAGTATAATACATAAATAAATGACATCTTAAATATGTCCAATTGAACATTAAAAATTCTTTAATTTTGAGAGATCATGAATATAGAGATGTTAGGACTGGTCTAACATAAACATTAGGTTACGAGAAATAATTCCATATGTTGGTAGCTTTATAATTATTCATATATATTCATACAAAAAAGATAAAGCATTGCATATTGAAAGCTACTTATGCACAAAATGACATATTTTTGCTAATGGTATAACCAAACTCATGGGTTAGTTGAGACCATATGCATAATAACATATACTGTTATAGAAGTTTCACACACAAAGTGCACATTTTGACAGGTGGGATCTTGCAGCTGCTGAGTCACTACCGAGTTACATGATATCATGTTACAAGGCTCTTTACACCATCACAAATGATATTGCCGATATGGTCAGAAAAGAGCATGGATTTAACCCTATCAATCACCTCAAGAAAGCAGTATGTCTACTTGAATGGTTTTTCAATTTTTTTAGTTTAATTTGTCTAATCAACTAAATATATTAATAGTACCACCTCACATATTTCTTTGCACCATATACCTTGTAACTAATTGTATTAAAATAAAATATAAGAAAATAACACTGGAAGAATTGCATTCATGCCTTCCTTGGAGTGGGCATCTTTGTTTGACTAATTGCATCCATGCATTTTTTTCCTTGCAGTGGGTATCTTTGTTTGATGGATTCATGATCGAGGGAAAATGGCTATCCACTAATCAGATCCCTACATCAAAGGACTACCTAAGAAATGGCATCATCACTTCAGGAGCACCACTTTTATTTATGCATCTTTTATTCATGCTAGGGCATGATTTAACAGAGGACAACAATGACCACATACTTAGGGTCATATCCTGCCCTGCAAAGATCATGAGGCTCTGGGATGACATGAGGAGTGCAAAGGTCAGAATACATCAAGAATTTTATCACACAAGACTATATGATTAGTAATACTAATATATTTACACTCGTACCATATTCTGGTGGTGTGCATCCAAATTGACATTCCCAAAATTAGGCTGATCTGAAAAGAAATTATTCGTCCCATGCAGGATGAGTTGCAAGAAGGGCTCGACGGATCATACAAGGATTTGTACCAGAGAGAAAACCCTCATGCTGATGCGGAGAAGCACATGTTGGATATGATCGCGGGTGAATGGGAGGATCTAAACAGGGAATGCTTCTCTAACACAATGTCCACACTACCACCTAGCTTCATTGGGGCGTCTCTCAACTTCGCAAGGATGGTCAGCATCATGTATGGCTATGACAATGAGCAGAGGCTCCCCGTCCTGGAGGATTACACTAGGATGTTGCTCTTTTGAATAATGCATGCTAGCTCTGTGTATATAAGTTGTATATATGTAGCGCACCATTTTTCGCAGTGTTGCCCAGTTGTACGTGAACTAGTATCATGCACCATTAGCGAATGTGTTCCTACTTCCTAGTGGTTATATAATAAATATACTTGTCAAATGCCTTGAGCCGCCTACAAGGTTATGCACGTGTTGCAATGTATGTGATGCATGTGAAGTTATGGAATCAAATACTACTATCTAATATGGAACTGTCAATGCACGGATTGCTAGTTAGATCCTAATCCGCCTCTATCTCATTGTCTCATCATCGGCGGGAACGTATAGTTCTCTTGTGCATAGCGAACTTCTCACAGACCCTATTGGCAGAAGCACAAGTGCGTGTGACCGTGATGGGCGGCCGGCAGTACGGCGGCCAGTGATCTGCAACAACGCAAGCGCATTCAGATGGGTCATGCACACTAGGCCTGGACAGGATGTTGTGGCATTCATGACTTGGATCGTGGACTAACATAATCAAGAAATTTGAATAGTAGTTGATTCATCTATCAATAGCCACAGGTTCTTTGGTTCAATCTTGTTCAGCTCTGCTTGCAGGAAATACTTTTTTTACAATAATATGACTTTATTTCTCAAATAATAGATAGGTCATTTACAAGCATATGAGGAATACAGTCTGGAGGGGTAAAATCTCAAAGTGAGGAAGCTCTAGAGCTGAAGCAATGTTTTGCTAGAGAATCTGCTACCTCATTTGCTTCATGGAAGCAATGATCGTACGAAACTGTCCCAAAATCATTAGCAAGGTTATGGCATTCCCTTACTATCACAACTCAAGGCCGAAGTAGTCCTCGTGCTGATTTAAGGTTTGCACCGCAAATGTACTAGATGATTCAACAATCACTCAGGTACCTCCAACGTTTGCTGCAGATAGAGCCCATTATAAATAGCACTCAATTTTGCACAATCAACATTGTTAACATGTGGTAAAAACCAGCTAGCTGCAGCCAGAAAATCCCCCTTATCATCACGTGCAACAACTCCCGTGGCACCTGATTGGCTGTCATGATGAAATGCAGCGTCCACATTGACTTTAATGAAACCCTAAGGCGGTCTCTTCCACATGTGGTCACGCTTTCGAACAGGTTAATTGTGACACGCTGCTCTCATAAAGTTTGTGGCTAATACTTTGATAGAAACACTTGTACGATCCGGCGATAGGATAGTCTCACCCTTCACAAGCCTGGTGCCGTTGCCACCAGATATACCACGCTGCGACAACAATCAGCTCCGCCATTGGTAGGTCCCCACAGTTTGTGTGGTTTCTTTCTAAAATTTCCATAGTAACAGATCTCGAGCAATATTCCATCATAGCTTTCATAATGACTTCCTCCAAGCCTAGAGCAGCCCAAACTTCCAGCGATCTAGTGCAAGTGAACAAGCAATGTTGTATATCCTCCAAACCAATTTTGCACATCAGGCATTGGCAAGTAACAGGAATATGTCGACTAGTTAACACACCGTAACATGGAACTAGTCCACGCAGTACCTTCCATACAACATGTTTGACTTTACCAGGGACTTTTAACGCCAGCTAGGTATCCTTCGAAATTTCATTTACTTGAATGATTCCAGCACCATCAATAAGTAATGTCCGCTGACCATATTGATGGGATGGGGTGCCAAAGAAAGTTTATGACTTACGTGCACAATTATTGTAATGTGACCATTTTTTGTCAAAAAAATTTGTAATGTGACCATTTTTTGTCAAAAAAAATTGTAATGTGACCATTGATCTTTTGTGATTAAATCTCCAACATTGATCAATATTGTAATGTGAACATCGATATTTTGTGTTCATTATTTATGGTCGCATTATAATATTTTGTTAACCCGAATTCTCCTATAAAATGGTGTTATTGTCCAAGACATATAAAATAAGTATTTGTCTATCACAATTTTGTTCTTCAAGCAACAAGAGGAGGAACACTATGTTTGCCTCCTAGTTGCGACATATGCCTCCATCCAACTCTGCCTCTATCACCGTGTGCAATACAATTTTATCTTCAAGCAAGAGTAACAAATATCCAAAGAGGACATGACCAACTACGCCCTTGGCGTGCTTCAAGAGTACCCGCCAGGCCCCGGGACACATGGCAAATATCCTTTTGTGAGCTCCTCTAAGGTGAAACGAGATTATATCGACATTGCTTGGGTGATGTCCAGAGCGGCTATGTTAATGAGGGCATGTACAATGGTTGATAAGACAACCTTATCTTAAGTCTTGCATGTAATTTAGAGATGACAAAAAAAGATGTCTACAATGGGTCTTTTTTTAGCCTTATCTTTAATAACTAGCTATTCCTAAAAACGTGGTGAGACATATTGTGCTAAGAGATCATCTCTTGTCTTCTCTTAGATAAGAGAAGACAAGCCTTTTCTTACGAGCTCTCTCTCCTCCACCTCATCATTTATCCTATGTGTCACTCCTAAGATAGCACCATTATACATGCCCTGAGGCAGCAAAGGTAGATGTCACTGGCGAGGAAGGTGGGTAGGGTGGGGTTAGTACCCAGCAGGGTGGCTTAGAAGTAGTGCTGAATGATGGCCTTGGCACCATGGGCAGAGATATACATGCCTTTGATTTCCAGCCCGTAACATGATTCTTACGGATGTATGGGAGGCACAACGTGCAAATACACCATGCTCTTGTCCCCAGTGTGACAAAGTTTCAACATTCATGTTGCCGCCAAAATACGACATCCTTGCAAGGTTTGCAAGTCAAAGGAGTGGCGCCAGACAAGGTCAACAAGATCTTGCATCTGAATTGGATCATGGCGGTTTTTACGATTTCATCGACGGTGGGGTTCTCCTTTGGCCGAATATTTGAGATTAGAGTTTCTTTTAGAAAAGAAGGATGACCCCCGGCCTCTGCATCTGGGTGATGCATGCGACCACTTTATTAATTATTCTCACAAGACCTTACAAAGTCATACAATAGTAAGACTGAAGCCGCCGTCTAAGCAACAACTGTCGCTACATCTATCCAATTGATGAAGGGGCGCTGATAGTCTGGACCTAATACCAAACAGACATCGCAGCCAAACCTAAACATCTAAGACCTGAGGTCCCAACCAGGACGCCTGCCTGGTATGGGGCACCTACCAGTCCGGCGCACTCCTCAACCAGGACGCCTGCCGGGTATGGGGCCGCCGCAGCCACCTGCCACGAGTCCATCTTCAGAGTTGTACTGTTGCATCTACCGTGCCAGGTCTCTCAGCCATCGACGCCACCACGACGCAAGACAGCGTCGTCCTCCTGCGCGAGTCCATCCTCCCACATCGAATTCCGAATCTGCACTGCGCCACGCCGTCCAGATCCGTCGCCATCAATGTATGGATGAAGCACCGCTCCACCAAAGAAGCCGTCCGCTGGTCCCGCGAAGCCGAGTACACCTCCAAGAATGCCGCCCCCAAGGGGGTTACGACACATGATTGCCGCCAACATCCGATCAGCTAATCTAGGGTTTCCCCCGGAGGTATTAAGTGGAGTTGGGATCTTCACCTCGATGATGCCTTCATGAAGGAAACGATGATAAGGGCATCGTCATCACTGGCTCCGACCATCGACCGAAGATCAGGTTTTCACCCTGATCCGTCCCAAGAAATCCATCCAACAACCTGTGCACCGTCTCGGCCGCCTTCAAAGCCCCAGATCCAGCCGCCTAGATCCGGCGACCAACCGCAACAATAGTCCACTGTGGGACCCCTGGCGCACCGGCCACTGCCTGAGTGTGCCACCACTGGAGCCTAGGAGGAGGGCTCCCATCCCGCCTCGCCAAGCCGCGAGAGCCGCCGAGAAGGATCCCGCGCGCTCGTCGCCGTCTCTGATCCGAACCAACCCATAGCAAATCACCGTCATAGACCCGCCTTGGACAGGGACTGCACCACGCCATGCCGCCGCGGAAAGCCCGAGCTTCACCGGCCTCCACCCTCCAGGGCCGCCGCCCCGGGATCCAGACAGAACTTTGGCGTTGCCACCGGCCAAGTTCCGCCGCTGCCGACCGGCCAAGCTGCCGGTCACTGCATGACCATGCGAGCACAGCCAGCCGGCCGACCAACTCCGTCAAAGAAGAAGGCCACCACCACCAAGCCTAGGGCCGGCACCCCAAACATCCTCGTGTTGCAGATCAAGTTCAGGAGCAGTGCCCCGCCGGCGGCGATTGAGATCGGTAGCACAACGAATTAGCCCGACATGAGTCAAGGCCAGATCCGCCGTTGCTGGTGCCGTCCTCCCCCGCCGCCGCCGCACCACTATATCACCGCCGATCTGCGCCACCGCCGCCGATCTGGCCGGAGAGGAGCGCCGCCTCCCAACCAGTTCAAGATCCGAGGAGAAACCGCCGCCGCCACCACGGCACAAAGGCTTTGCCCTATGACGCCCCGGGTGACGGCGGCGGAGGGGAGCGGAGGAGGGGCGAGGCTGTAGGAGGAGGGCGGGGGCTCCCCGGTGCGGGTCGGCGCCGCCGCACGGGGGTGGGACGGGAGGAGGGACGGGAGGGTTGTCTCGTCTCCATTTGAGATTAGAGTGCACCCTAGAGGATGATGGAGTCTTGCTGGTCAGCCAACAGGGAGTCGGAGCCAATGACGCAAGATCCATTCACAACTGAGTTGAACACAGGGAAATAGAACAAATGGCTTTTTAAAAAAATGCCGGTGGACATATATTAAATAAAACCAGCCTTTACAAGAACTTTCTACAAAATAAAGAAATTATCAGCAAATCCTTCGAAAAATTACACCGTCTTCCGGCATCGACCGAGGCGTGCCGTGAGCAAACACTGTTGCTACCTCTGGGCACGGTCTTATCACTCGTTGGACAGGTTTGTTCAAGTGTTTTTGCCCTGAACCATTGTTACCGAGTGTACACACGTGGTACATTCATGCACATACGATGGACGTACTCGCATAGTCTCTGATGATTATGATGAAAAGGGGTTTCCCTGTTTTATATTATAAAGCAGCTATCCGATACAATCAGCTTGTTGGGGCTGTAGCACAAATAAGTCTAAAAAAGAGAGAGAAATAAAGAGAAACAAATGTCGACACCGGCAGATCAACAAGCGAAGATGACCCGCAAACGTTACATCCTCCGAAGAAGTTTCACCGCACTCCAAGCACTCTGAAGCGTCGCGTACCGAGCAACACTTTCAAGAAGGAATGTGACGACGACGCTGCTGCCCAGACTAGTCCTAAGGTTTCCCCCAGTACGTGGAGGGCAGTGGGGGAGGGGTGTACCTGACGCCCTTCAGTAAGGCCCGGCGACGCTTGCAGGTGTCGCCGCGTCGGAGCCGAATGAGCCGCCAATGATTTCTCCCGACCCAAACACCCACCACCACCCCGGACAATCCAAGTGTACCGCCCAACCTGCCGCCCACCAGCCTGTGCCACCACGATCACCGAACCAACTTCGCGTCTCACTGAGGCCACCGACACGAGACCTGGAGGACGGGAGAGGAGACAATGGGCTTAGGGCATCCGCAACACCACCACGCCGCCCCGCGACCAACGGTCGCGCCGTCACATCAAAGGCACCTGAGGCCCGCGGAATCCGTGCCACCGAGCCACACCCCCGACGGCCGAGCAGCACCGCCGCCATCAAGAGGCCCTTGCGCCCCCTACGCGCGCGGGAAAAAACCGGCCTGCGCAGGGCCCGGCGGACCACGGCGGCGGTGACGGTAGGGAAGAATGGCGAGAAGGGGGCTGGAGGAGAGGTGGGGATCGAG
>NC_041391.1:73713276-73743128 GCF_002162155.2 Triticum dicoccoides | reverse complement strand
GGGGGAGGGTATCATGCGCTTTTTCACGAGTCTCTCGTGATTGTCGATGGCTCAATTTGTCCTACCTAGGTAAAACGATGAACCCAATGATGGATTAACTAGCCCATGAACAAACAAGCAAAGTTCAGCTGACTAAACGAGGCAACCAAAGTTGATCGGGCGGCAAATCCAACGACGCTTCAGGGAGCGTATGTATATATAGGAGTACGTATGTGGGTGAACGGATCCACAGCCATAACTGAGCGGATCAAGATGAGCAGATCCGGAGGCACCAACGGTCCTGGGGAGTGGCCGTTTCTAGTGGGCGTCCCGGCGGTGACGGCCATGAGGAAGATCCGCCACGACAGGCCGGATGTCACGGTGGAGGTTATCCCGGACGGCACCCCGGTGCCCGGAGAGTACAACCCCGACCGTGTACGCGTCTTCTATGACTCGCAAGAGCCCGACGCGCCCGTCGCCAAGATCCCCGTCATCGGCTAGCTGGCCCGGACCGATCACCAGTGCATGCTTTTCCTCTTGAGAGCTCAATAAATAAAGCTAGCAGCGTGTTATACCTGCATAGCATAATCCGCCAGCATTATTTTTTTTCAAATGATAAGTGACATACGTGTGGCACGAAGTAACACCGTCTGACATTTTTTACACTAAAGTTGTCATCCGAAAAGAAAATTGAACGTATCATCCAAACAGAAAGTTGCCATGCTTCACAACTAAACTTGTCATACTCTTGTAACTAAACTTGCCATAAAAAACATAAGGACAGAATTGCTTCGTGCCACATGTGTGACACTTATCAGGGACCATTTTTCCTTGTTCACAAGGCACACCAGGCCTGCATAAAAAGAGACAGGTTCTCCAGTGGCCATCAAAATGCAGTGGTAGAGGAATCGACAAATCGAGTTGATCAAAGGGTGCCTACGGTTTGGCGGAGCCTGCGGCCAGTCATGCGTATGTAGGTAGGAGAGGTCCTATTTGGCGCCTTCTGCACTATAGATACGGAAGAGGCACTCATGTGCCTGATCTGATGGGCTGGCCCAGTGCGAGAGTTTCTCACTCACTCGGTTTCACTGCTTGATCAGTCGACCGTTGACGAGTTGAACGTTGACTTTTGAAACAAATCATTGATATGAAAAAATCATAAAATTGAAAAAGTTCATGAATTGGAAAAAAGGTTTGTGAATTTGAAAAAAGTTCGTAAATTTGAAAAAGTTCACGGCACTAAAAAAAGATGTGATTGACCGCCTAAAGGTAGCAAACCATGTGCTAGTCCTAAGCCTAATGGCAAGTAGCACATTACTCCGACCTTCACCATCCTCAACAAAGCATGCACCAAAAATCAAACACCTTCAAATGGATTGACGAGATAGTAGACTACATATATGGGTGCACGTACTTATATTCATTGGTTCCTACTGTGGGTATCAACAAGTTATCATGAATCAAGAGGATGGGGGGAAATGTTCTTCAAGGCCCCCTGTAGGGCATTCTACTATCTCGAAATGCATATCATCTTTGAAAAAGCGTAGCAGGAACGTTACAAACGTGCCATGAGGAACGCCTTGGATAGACAAATTGACCGAAGCAAGGAAGCTTGCACGTATGGCTAGTGGATAAAATAAAGTATATGAGGCCTCATACCCCAACTACACAAGATATCTTGCAACTTGAGGAAGCCCCGATTCATGTTCAACCCCGAGAAATGTGTCTTCGGGAAGTAAACTCCTCTGGTTTATGCTATCCTACTGGGGCATTTTAGTGCAACTCACAATGATCGACATGTAATCCACACCATCTATGTGGTCGTGATCAACCATTTTATCTCTTAGGTAAGAGACCAAGGGCTTCCATATTTCAAGCTCCTACGAAAGGTAAAAAGTTTAAGTGGACCGAGGAGGAGGATGTCACGTTCCCTGAACTCAAAACCTACTTGACCAGTGGAGCCATTCGTTCTCTATGTTGCCACTAGTCTAGGGGCCCTGAGCATTGACTGTTGACCATTGACTTTTTGGAAGAAAAAAACTAAATTTGTAAAGAGTTCACAAAATTGTAAAGAGAGTCTGAATTTTAAAAGTTCATAAGTTTGGAAAAGTTTTTACCTTGAAAAAAGTTCACAAAATAGAAAAATTTCATAAATTTGAAAAAAGATACAAAATAATTCATGAATTTTGAAAATTTTATGAATTGGAAAAAGCTCGAGAACATGGAAAAAATCAAGAAATTTGAAAAGTTCCTAAAATAAGTAAAACAAATCATGAATTTTGGAAAAAAATGTGAATTTAATAAATATTTTGGAACCAAAAAAATTAATGTGTTTGAAAAAAGTAAAAGGAAAAATAAAGATGAAAGGGAAATAAAATGAAAAAGAAAAAAGAAAAAAGAAAAATGAGATAACCAAAAGAAAAGCACTCAGAAAAAAATAGTGGAACCTTCTAGAAGGTTCCCAAAAGCTATAAAACATGTTGTACGGGTTGGCCCACTACACTTGCTATCTCAGGCCTCTACAGGCACCGCCTATGCGGTGCTTCTAATCGGCAGACGACCGCTACAGATTGGACCCATTAATACTTTCACCACTCACCTTTTCTTCTGTGTCTAGCTCAAAAAATATCCAAAAAAATGAAAAACAAAGTTCACAAATTTTAATAAAAGTTCATGAATTTGAAAAGAATGTTTAAAAATTTTAAACTATTAACGATTTAAAAAATCATGACTTAAAAACAGTTCATGAATTTGAAAAAAAAGGGAAAATCCCGTTTTCTTCTTTCTTTTTCTCTTCTTTTTTGTGTCTTGACGATTTTTTTTCCTGTTGTTCGATGTTTTTCACACTTTTTTAGTTTAATTTTTTCCTTTTCATTCTTTTTGTCTTCATTTTTCTCTGTTTCTTTCTTGGTTTCACTCTTTTGTTTGCCTTCCTTTCTTTTTTCTTCATTTCTTTATTTTTTCTCTTTTTTTGCTCTTATTTCATTTTTCCTTTCTACATTTGTTATGGATCAGGAACATTTCTTATGTACATGCTTAACATTTGCCAAATACATGATTAGCTATTTTTTTAAAATATATATTTTTATGTCGCTTTTTTCATACATATTTTACATTTTTTTTGTATACATCAGGAATATTTCTTATGTAACCTTAGAAAATTTTGTCAATGTATGGTTAACAGTTTTCTAAAACAGTTTTTTGTCTACGCTTTCCATAACACTGTACATTTTTGTATACATCAGGAAACTTTACATATACATGTTTACAATTTTTCAAATACATAATTAACATTTTTTAAACATATATTTTTTGAAGACTACTTTTTCCATATACATTTTACAGTTTTTGTATCCAAAAATAAATTACACAGGTTTAACATTTTCCAAATAAATGATTAAAATTTTCAAAAACCTACTTTTTATGCCTATTTTTTACATACACAATGTAAATTGTCCATATACATTCGAAAAAATGGTATACACATTTAACATTTTCTAAATACATTGTTAACATTTTTGAAAATTTATAATTTTTATGTCTATTTTTTCTATACACATTGTAATCTTTTTGTATACATCGAAAACATTTTATATATACATGCTTAACATTGTCCAAATACTTGATTAATTTTTTGAAAACTTATAGTTTTTTATGTCAATTTTTCTCATACACTTTGTACATTTATACATCGGTCACATTTTTCCTACACATATTTAACATTTTCAAATGCATGAGTTATGGTTTTCAAATGTTTTTTGTAAAATTTGTATTTAGAATATTTCCAAGTATGAAAAAATAAAAAATAAAGAAAAAAAGAAAAAGAAAGGGCATAAAATGAGGCTCTACGTCGGCGTTGTCTCGCCCTCGTCCAAGCGGCAGCTCTTCGTCTGACAGTAAGCGAGGCATAGGCGCACCATGGGCAAGGAATCCGTTCTCGCATCATCATATGGGCCGATTACCCTAGCATGACTGTGTCGCTTTTTTTGCAGGGACACTAGGATCCTTTTTATAACATGGTATAGACACATACGCTCATATACATATCCACATAAACTAACCGCTATGAGCACCCCTGAGAGACTGAGCTGGCACATCATTTTGAGATTGATGAACTCGCCTCAGACATCTTCGTAGTCGACAAAAACGTCTTCTCCCACTAAATGCACATCGCCGAAAGGCCTTAAATAAATTCAGCAAAATGCAAGCACCAGTGTCAAGTCTAGGATTTAAAGCCTGGTGGGCTAGGAATACCATTGTCCTTCCCAACCACAGGTCGATTCGCACAGACACGAGATCGTAAGTTATAACCGTACGTACGTGGGTAACACACGGGAAAGTTGTGGTCTGCCTGGTAATTGGTTGTAAGTTGATCAGTATTGAATTCATGCTCCAGCCAACTCATCCAAAAGTCCGAACTGATGGAGGGAGGTGGGTAATATATTTCAACACTCCCCCTCACGTCTACGCTATTTTAGTCCTTAGACGTGGGATCGATG
The DNA here is from genome assembly GCF_002162155.2 of Triticum dicoccoides. Classification (NCBI taxonomy): domain Eukaryota; kingdom Viridiplantae; phylum Streptophyta; class Magnoliopsida; order Poales; family Poaceae; genus Triticum; species Triticum dicoccoides. The sequence continues at coordinate 73,738,650 of NC_041391.1, read as the reverse complement.
TAGGCCGCAGAATCGTTTTATTTAATACTGCGTTGGCAGGGTCTTGAACTCAAGACCTCTTGGCTCGGATACCATATTGAATTCATGCTCCAGCCAACTCATCCAAAAGTCTGAACTGATGGAGGGAGGTGGGCAATATATTTCAACAATCAGTCACTGGCCGCATGCATACCAGCATATGCTGGCAGGCGATCTGTTGGTTGGTTAATTTGCGCTTGCAGTGACTAGGTCAAGAATTGTCATTTGATCAAATCAATGTATGCATGCAGCCAATCAACATCAAGACAGTGGCAAAACCGTCCTGAGCCGGCCATGCATGAGTTCCACCAATGGAGGGGCGGTGTACGCTATGCCCACTCGTCGTCACCCTAGGTATTACCTTGATTTAATCGTATATATTCCCGGCAGCAAATCCTACAAATACCATCGACTCATGGAGTAAGTATACACGATACTCCTACAGCCAGCCCCCTATATCCATCACAAGTTCACCTGTGATTTCACTAAATTCTCGCAAGGAGCTGAGCGAGGAGGGGTTGATGGCGAAGACGTCGTGGCCTGAGGTGGTGGGGTGGCCGGAGCTGAACGCGGCGGACCAGATCAACATCGACCGGCCGGACGTGTCGGTGGGGTTCTACATGGAGGGCTCCCCGCTGCCGTCCGGGTACGACCCCCGGCGCGTAGTCATCATCGTCAACGCGTCCGGCGTGGTCATCAGGACCCCAGTCGTCGGCTAGCTGCTGGCCTTCAGTCCGGCTGGGTACGTACATGCGGGGGTGTGCATGCTAACACTCCCTGCAACCTGAGTACACTGGAGCCTGTTGTGTTCCATATACGAACGTGCTTATGTATCCCAACTGTTAGGGGTTCTGTATGTGGCCTGTAATCCCTTGATCATGAGGTGTACAGGAATAAATTTCAAGAAAACTCCATTTTGATCTTCTTTTTTATATGAGCAAAGCTAAATACAAGGAGGCAGCCCTCAATGCAATAATTATTATACCATTCACATTGTTAGACTTTTTTTTAAACACAGTACAGACGCAAACGTTCATATACACGCGCATACACTCACCCCTATGAACGCACACATGCACACCCTACCCCTATGAGCACCTCCGAAAGACTGAGCCGACATATCATCTTGGAATTTACGAAGTCACCATACGCACCTCGTCGTTGACGGGAATGTCTCCTCCCACTGAATGCGCATCGCTCGAAATCCTGAAATAAATCCAGGAATAAATGCGAGCACCAGGATTTGAACCCTGGTGGGCTGGGGATACCACAGTTCCTCTAACCATCCAACCACAGGTTGGTTCGCCACATTGTTAGACTTTTGTGATGTTAAAATTGGATATCACCAAAGCCTTTGACACGATGGGGTGGGCCTTGTTACTCGAGATCCTCACCAAGGTGGGGTTCAGACAGAGGTGGTTAGCTTGGCTGGCGGGGCTCCTGGCCTCGACCTCCACGAGGGGGCTTCTAACCGGTGTCCTCGGCCTCCACGAGGGTGCTTCTAACCAGTGGCCTCGGCCTCCACGAGGGTGCCGCTAACAGGTGACCTCAGCCTCCACGAGGGTGCTTCTAACCAGTGTCCTCGGCCTCCGCGAGGGTGCTGCTAACCGGTGTCCTCAGCCTCCACGAGGGTGCTTCTAACCGGTGTGCCTGGCAAGTTGATTTTCAGCCGGCGGGGGCCTTCCCCCTGCTTTTTGTCATTTCCATGGACGGGCTTCACTATTTATTTTGAAAGGCCGAGGAGATGGTTTTGCTGTCGAAGCTTGCTCATTCGGGATTGCGCAATCACACCTCCATATATGTTGATGACGTTGGCACCTTCGTCGAGCCAAATATGATCAGCCTCAAGGCATGCACCAACTTTGGGGTGGCCTCCGGGCTTTACACCAACTTTGCAAAATGCTCAGCCCACCCCATTAGATTCCCCCAAGCAGATTGCCATGTTCTTCACTTCCCTTGCCAGTACCTTCGGTTGCCTCTCGACCTTCGTAAGCCTTCGGCGGCGATCTTGTAGCCGCTAGTGGATAGATTGCTAGGCAGCATAGCTTCCCTTCTATATCGCGGTGGACGTATGAACCTGTTAAAACCCACACTCTCGGCAATGTCGGTGCATTCCATGCTTGCACTTGATATGCCAGCAAGATCCCTCAAGGACATGATCAAGATTTGTCGTGGATTTCTTTGGAAGGCAAGCAATGTGAGGGTGGACATTGCTTAGTGGCTCGAGACAAGGTCTGCATGCCAAAACATCTGGGCGGCCTTGGGATCCGAAACCTTCAGCTACTCAACATAGCCTTGCGTGCTAAGATTGTCATGGTTGCAGCCCACGGTGGCTGAGAAGCCATGGGGAGAGTTCAACATCCAAGTGCATGCAGAATCTCTCATGATCTTCAATGCCGCCACTATATCCATCATTGGGGACAGTAGATCTGCGCTCTTCTGGACTGATTGGTGGCTACCAGCAGGCCGCATCTACAACATCGCACCATGCTTATTCGCCTCAATTTAGGATAGGGTAGCTCGATCCTGCACGGTGAGAGAAGGGGTACGAGGAGACTGGTGGAGGGATGTTAGATCTCAGTGCAGATACACTTTGTGAGTTTCTTCAAATGACGGACTAGAGGGCCGTCATTCCTTCAACGAACAACCTGCAAGGCTCTCTTTGGCGGCCGTGTGGAAACAACTGAAGCAAATTAGGTTTGGCGTTCACGTGAACACCCTCGACTTGAAGATGTTTGCTTGGCTGGCCCTGCAAGACAGGTGTTGGACGGCTGACAGATTGCAGTGCTAGTGCCTGCCACACGCGTACGCTTTCCCATTTTGTGATAAGGAGCCAGAGTCGCTACAACACATTCTCCTAGGATGTATGTTTGCTCGACAGGTTTGACACACAATACTGGGATTAAGGGGGCTTTGAAACTGGATGCCTTCGGCCGATGAGGAGCTGCTCCAGTGGTGGGCTTCCAAGAGCACGGGTACACGGGTGGGGGATGCTTGGACCGGTATCATCTTGGTCACCTGGACCATTTGGACGCATCGGAATAACGGGGCTGCCACAGTTGTGAACGTAGTGTTGTGACATATCCATGATGAGGGGAGCAACTGGAGTACCGCATCATTCTTTAGAGATACGAGTTTTGGGTCCATTCTAATGTCGGTGGACAGGTTAAGTAGTGTGTAGTCTGCATGTCGCTCTCTCTTCTTGGCCTCCATGCAAGTGTTGTAGCCTCTATGGCATCGTAACTCGCCATTTTCCGCTTTCCTCTATGAGCCTGATACATCTTCGAGAATGTATCCTTGAAACAAAAATCATACCAGCAAGACTCTGCTTTTACATTAAAGGTAGAGGGGAAAAGGTTAAAAAAAATACAATGATTTTCAAACAATAACCAGAAAAAAGAAAAGGACAAGGAATGTCACTCCAGCTAGAAGTTCGGTGGTGCAGGTGTTTAGGATGCTTTGTACTTCTTACGAACCTTTTTAATAGATTGGGTCCCTAATAGATTTGGGTCTTTAAAAAAAAGATCCTGACGCAAACACAATGCTACTTTTGCTCTTGAGTACCTTTTCCAGAAGATCAAGATCATTGAGCAGAACATGCATGTTAGAAACCATGCCCAGGTCGTTATTGGGCTGACACATGGACTGGGGGTGACGACCTGGCCTACTTCGCATCATCACACAATAAGATACCTTACTATATCTCGCTTACCGCCTCGCCTGAGGGTTTTATGTGCGAGTTCTAGGGCCGGCCCATTTATTCTCCTTGCTCACTCGCTCAGTTTCGATCCTCGCTCCTCGGGTGCTCGCTGTACTAATTTTTGATCCTTTTTTTAGCCTTTTCTTATGTTTTTTCTTTTCCTTTTCGGGTTTCTTTGTTTCTTCATGATTTTCATTGGTTTTATGTCTTTCTTTATTTTTTCACTAGTTTTCTTTGTTTCTTTTATGGTTTTACTTTTCTTTATTTTTTTCTCTGTTTGTCACTGGCTTTTTTTTACTTTTCTTCCTTTCTTCATTTTCCCTTATTCCTTTGTTTTCCTTTTTTCGTTTTTTATCAGTTCTCTTCGTTTTTCTATATACATTTTTCGTATACATCAGCAACATTTTTTATATATGTATTTAACATTTTTTAAATACATGATTAATATTTTGGGGAAATTAATTTTTTATGTCTACTTTTTCCATGCACGATGTACATTTTTTATAGATCAGGAACAATTTCCACATACATGTTTAACATTATCGAAATATGAGATTATCATTTTTTTAACAAATATTTTTTTATTTTTACTTAATACATACACATATTTCATTTTCTATATATCCTGAATATTTATAAATACTTGATTAAAATTTTTAGAAACATATATTTTCTGTTTCTACATTTTTGTACAAACTATACATTTTTTATTACATCCAGAGCATTTCTTATATAGAAATTTAACATTTTCCAAACACATGATTAACATTTTTGAAAACTTACATTTTGTGCCGACTTTTGTCCATACACATTGTACATTGTTTGAACACATTTCACGTATACATAAAAAAAATTCATACACATTTAATATTTTTCAAATGTATGATTAATATTTTTCATACTTTATGCACAGTGTTTTTCAAAATACGGAGTATATGTTTAGAATATGTGGGAGTATAAACAAAAGTAAAAAAGAGGAATGAAAAAGAAAAAACGAAAATGTGAAGACAAGAAATAGTGAAAAAATGCTCGCTTTTAAGGCATGTGGCCTCCTGCGCGCTAGGCTGGCCGATAACATGCTCGCTTCAGGCGAGGTAGCCATATGTGGCTTTACCTATTTGACGCATTCTGCGTCAAGTAGTCGGTCGTTCGCACAGAACAGATTAAAGCTAGCGACCGAACTGGGCCTGCCCATCAGAGAAGCTAACGAGTACCGGCACCCGGGTTTGGTAACATTCTGGAAGGTTCCAGCCTGGTTTTCCTGGTTTTGCGAAGATTCTTGATGGTTCCTGAGCCGTCTTTTTTACTGGTTTTTCGCTTTTTTATTAATTTTTAATAAACTTTTTCTTTTTTTTCTGTTTCTGTCTCTTTTCTTTTTTCTTTTTTGTTCAGTTTCTTTTTTTATGTTTCTGTTCAAAATTCTCCAAAACGTCTTCAGAAAAATTTGTGGGTTTCAATTAATAATTCTGTTTCAAAACTTGTTCACTAATTTCAAAGAATATTGATGCTTCAAAATTTTGTACGAAAGATTAAAAAAATCATTTCTAAAAATTGTTCACCAATTTAAAATTTTGTTCAAGTCTTGAATTGTGTTCTGGAGTTCAAAAATGTTCCGTTTCAATAATTATGTGCATTTTTCTAAAATTGTGCATGTTTTCAAATTTTGTTATGAAGTTCAAACAAAACTAGGTTTTCAAAAAATGTTCGCTTTCCAAATTTAGTTTTAATTTCAAAAAATGTTCTATTATAAAAAAATGTATTCCAAATTTTTGTTCCAGAGTTTCATAAAATGTTCGTGTTTTCCAAAAATTTAAGAATTTCATAAAATGTTCCCGTTTTGAAAAAAGTTCGCGTATTCTTTTTTCCCGGAGTTTCAGAAAAATGTTCAGTATTTCGAAAAAATGTTCCTCTTTTGAAAATGTTTGGGTTTCTTAAAATTTTGTTTGCAAATTTTAAATGTGATCATGTTTAATAAACATTTTCTTTTTTAAAACAAATGTTTTGGGTTGAAATTTAAAAAATAGTCGGATCTGCGATGGTTTTGGTTCTTAATTTATTCACAGCCCATACAGTCGTCAGTTGAACTGGTAAGAGCATTTCTTGGCGAACGAGAGCTCCTGTTTGATACCTACAGAACGCGACTTTTTTCAGACCTCTAGACACTCTCTACAGTACTGCTGGTTCGCTGCTGCTCGCTAGCTTGAGCCGGCCCAGTCGGATATCTGCCTGTGTGTTCGGCTGGCAATTGACTGCAAAGAGCGGCATACAGGACCTCCCGCCATATGTCTCGCTATAAGCATGCTATCGAAATCACTGGTTAAGGAATACTCGTTGTGAAGATCACTCCAACTCCCAGGTTGTGACAAGTGGCGTGATGCATGTGCGCCAATTGTCGCAACCTGGTAGTTCCTTTTTTTCGTAGATCTGTTTATTCAAAATGTTTTATCTCTTAAACCATGCGTCCAAATCTCAAACCGCGTTCACCGTTGGATTCCTCACGTGGAGATCTTCAAAACTAGATCTTCAAAACGAAAAAACTGTACCGGGATTTAGAAAGAGGCACGCCCGTGCCTCTGACGAAATCACAACCGAGTCTCTAGCGGAAGCAAAACCGTAACTCTCGCGAAAGGAAAAAAAGAGAAAACACGTTTTTTTTTCGTTTCCGAGGAAGCACGACCGTGACTTTCGCGAAAGCACAACCGTGCCTCTCGCGGAAGCAAAACCGTAACCTCTCACGAAAGAAAAAAAACCAGAAAACGCGGTTTTTTTTCGTTTCTGAGGAGGCACGGCCGTGACTCTCGCGAAAGCACAGCTGTGCCTCTCGCGGAAGCAAAACCGTGACTCTCAGAAAATAAAAAGAAACAGAAAACACGTATTTTTCGTTTCCGAGAGGCACGGCCGTGACTCTCGCGAAAGTACAACCGTGCCTCTCACGGAAGCAAAACCGGGACTCTGGCGAAAGGAAAAAAAACAGAAAACACATTTTTCCCCATTTCCGAGAGGCACGGCCGTGACTCTCGCGAAAGCACAACCGTGCCTCTCGCGGAAGCAACGCCGTGACTCTCGTGAAAGGGAAAAAAGAAAATGCGGTTTTTTGCACAAAAAAAATTGAAATTTTTTTTGGTCGAAAAGCTAGGGAAGATCGGTGGAAAACTAAAACGTCGAAAACCCCCCAGAAAAAACCGTTTAAAGAACCGAAAACGCGTGCGGAAAAATTAAAAAATAAAATCCGGAGGGAACGCCCAGAGCGCGACACGTGGTGAATGGGTGAGAGCGCGCCAAGTGGCATTGATCGTTGCGAGGCTCCCAAAGGAGCGCTCGTTAATTAGTTGCTCTCACATGCCATAGTTACGCCAGATGCTTGGGCACCCCTATTTATCGCCTTACGCAATCAAACGGGGACGCCTCGCGTCGAGGCGAGCCCAGATGGGCCGGCGCGGCCGTGCGGGAGGCAAAGGCCTATTTTTTCTGTTTTCTATTCTCATCTTTTGCTTTATTTTTATACTTTTATTTATATTATAAAATATTCTTCATATATATACAATAAACACATTAAAAATATATTGAAAAAGTATTTGAAAATGTTGAATAAGTATTAAAAAATGTTAAACAAGTATTTGAAAAATGTTGAACAATTTTTGGAAAATTTTGAATAAGTTTTCAAATTTTTGAATAAGTACTAATGATTGTTGAAAGAATATTTAAAAATATTGAACAAGTATTTGAAAAATATTGAATAACTATTAGAAATGTTGAACAAGTATTTGAAAATGTTGAATAATTACTAAAAAATGTTGAATGAGTACTCGGAAATTGTTGAGCATGTATTTATAAAATGTTGAATAATTATAAAAATGTTGAGCAAGTATTTAAAAATGTTGAATGAGCGTTCGGACAATGTTGAAGATGTATACAAAAAATGTTGATCATTTATTAAAAAAAAATTTTGACGTATACGAAAATGTAGAGTGAAAACGAAAACAAACATACAAAAAACAAAACAAAAGCCAAAACAAAGAAGGAAAAAGAAAGCAAACAAAAAATGGAGGAAGACCAGGGTTCGAATTCCCATTTCTCTGCTCTCTTCTCTTTTTTCTTCCATTAGCTGCACACGAATGGGCCGGCCTAATTAGTAGACCCCTTCAATGATACGTCTCCTTTTTCTTTCATTAGCTGCACACGAATGCGTCGGCCCAATCAGTAGACCTCTTCAGCGATACGTCCCCATGTGCTCGCGTAAGTCGATAAATAGTCGCCACGCAGATGCTTCGTTCGTGCAAATGCTATATCTCGCTTCTTGCGAGATAGAGCACCACATCATGGTAAGTGTTTTTGCTACCATGTTCGATTGGGCCGTCCAACAACACATTTCTGCAATTATCGGTTTGGGGAACCTTCCATGAGGTTGTAGGAATATTCTAGGCCACTTTTTCCTTTCCTTTCTGTGATTTACTTGACGGTTTTATTAGTTTTCACCATACCAAAATGGTCAATTTCCTTTTTTTAGGTTTTTTTATTTACAAATTTTCTTCTCCTTGTTTTCTTTTTCAGATATGTTTCAACTTCTTTTATTAGATGTTGAACATTTTCTAGATCCCCACCAAACATTTTTTAAATACATGTCAAATATATTTGTACATACATGTTAGAACATTTATCGCATGCACGTTGAGTGCTTTCAAATACACATTGAACATTATTTAAACACATGTTGTACATTTTTCAAATACAAGCCAAATATTTGTCAAAATATATGGTGCACATTTTTCTCAAAATACATTGAAATTTTTCTAAAATACAGGATGTCATTTTCCTAATACATGACAAACATTTTGTAAATACACGATTAGTATTTTAACACAAGATGAATATTTAAGTAAACTCATGGCGAATATTTTGAAGTACACGACGAACAATTTTTAACTCATGATGGACATTTTAATACAAGATGAACATTTATATAAATTAAGGGAATTAAAATATTTTATTTCATTTATATATAAATTTACACTCAAATATTTCTGAAATATATATGTAAGGAAAAAAGAAAAGACGATAAAACTATAAAAAATAAAACGGATAAAATCTCAAAGCTACCAACCTAGCAATCATCTAAAAAAACTTGGTAAACACAAGATGCACATTTGATTGAAGGCGAGTGCCCAATGATGGTCATAAGCAAGTGGGTCTTTTTAGGGAAGTGAACGGATGCTATAGCTGATGCCATTCGATGCTCAATGATGACAATTTGTGCGCACAATGTGATTTTGAGAGCCGTTTCTTATTCGTTGATGATGATAAAACTCATATATTCTAGTTATTTAATTTACGCAGTTTTACAACTAATAGTTTAGTCCAGTGGTGTTGATCCTATTGTTCGTTTGCGTCTGTCATCTCTCTGAGTCTGTAAACGCATTTAACTGCCTACTTATGCATTCTTTGTGATTACACGATATGCGAGAGATCAAATGACGTACTTGGTACTCCCTTCGCTCCAAAATAAGTGTATCAAACTTAGTACAACTTTGTCATGTTCATAAAATAAGTAGCATATGATCCACGTGCGTAATACCTTAGGAAACATATAACTCAGAAAGGGTTATACTTATCTATAGACTATTGATGGAACTCAGGTCTACTTCTCATGTTAATGTATGCCGACCTTTTGATGCAAATTTTGACGAATAAGTTCACCACAAGAAACTTGTTAATAGATGACAATCCTTGTCCGTCACAGATCAGCCAAAAACTGTCATGCATGTCCATCCCTGATGGATTTAAAATCCGTCGTTTATATCGCGTCATAATTTGACATCATACCTTCGATGATGGTTCTTGGCCGTCGTGGATCTGCCCCAGCCCACCGAGCCCAAATTAGGTTGTGACGGAACAAACCGTCACCGATTTACATGACGTGGAAGCAACATGGGCGTCTACATGGTTCTGACGTGGAGGCCAACATGACCAATTTAGTAACGAGCACAATTAGGGGTTTGGCCCAATAGTTTCAGTCATGTCCAACCGATTAGTTGCTTAGTTGTTTATTTTTGTCCTGCCAATTAGCCTACCTGTCTTTTTAGTCCAACCCATTAGCGTCTTTTTAAATCCAGCATGTTTTCTCGGTGCAGCACAATTTACAACCAGACAAACAAATTCTATTCATTTAAAAAATAGCATTGTTCATATGACAATACAGAATTCCAACAACCTAATCTGATTTAAAAAAAGTTTAATATCAAAACATCAACATATCTAGAAAGTGCTATAAGCACATATTTTTTTTAAACAAAATCGAGTAACTTGACTTCATTGAAAAGATCTGCTAGCTAATTTTAATCTCCAACACTACACCACCGCTTCCAGGCAGCTATTCGGACCCAAGTATTTCTTGCTAAAAAACTTCAATATTTAGTAACACGGACTAACGACCAAACCTGCATAAAATCCAGAACACATACAAAATTATAATAAGTTATAACAACCAGATCACAACGAATCTGGAGAGTAATAATATTAGTTGATTTCAAGCAATCATCTGATGGACACACCACTACTATATTAAGGTACCATGAAAATGTGGGGAACCCACGCTAAAAAAGCAGACTAGTTACAAGTTACAAAAATTGTTCTAGAAATGTGACATTGTATCATCCCAACATAGAAAGTGCAACAACATTTTAGGGATGATACAATGCAATTTCCTAATTATTCTCTTTACAGTAAAATGAATATAAGGGAAAGTATTATAAAATAGGGCACATGACAATGAACCAACTAAACTAAAATCATGTTAACAATGTAGCCATTTGTTAATGATATGTAAAAATATTAACATGATTTTGTAAATGAATACCAGTTGCTTTCTGTAAAGAGCTCTCACATGAAAATGTATGAAGTAAATAATTCAAGGGAATATATGAGATCTATTTTTTTAGTTCTGATTGTATACATAAACATTTTAGTTTAACTTAGCACACCATTGATTAATTATTCTTTCCAGTAGGCTTTAACCAATGACGTGGTGTGAATAATACCAAGAAATAGGGAATATGCTAGTAATAACATTGAAATTTTGAGACCGAACAAATGCACTATGTAGCAAATCGGACACTCCTAAATCTGAAGCGAAAATAATATACCATCTATTAGTAATCTTAAAGAAAAGCATGCAATCTTCACTTCTATCGCTCCTTCAGATTGCAATTTTGTGTAGGTGCATTTCCAAAAATACAATAGTATGGAATCCATCACATTTCCTATAATAAGCAAAAAAACTCAGCATCAACTAAACTGTTAGCTTGCAAATCCAAAGAAGAAAGAGAAACAAAAATATTATTTATACAACTACATTAAGAAGTTAGGTAATAATTGAATAAGACGTCAAGGCAGTAATGTGTTCATTTCAAGGGTTTCACTTTGTGTCACCTATTTGAAGCGCCAAGAAGACGTAGGACTGAGGAAGTCCCTGCAGAATTCAGATGCATACTTTCAGGTGCAACAGCAAGCGTTGGAGGATTTTAACACCAAACAAGAGAAAGCTAATAAGCTTGCTAATCTTACTTTCAGCATGATGGGTATCTAAGATATCATTTCTTTATCTGTTTTGAAGTGGTTTCAATTATGAACTTATTATGGTGTCGTGTGTATTTGCACTAATGGCCAACTTTGACGCCCAGTGTATGTAATATACTGCTTTGTTGTTACCTATATTTGCACCGGTAGCAAACTTTTGATCCCCAGTGGATGTAATATGTGTAATAGCTGTAATAGCCTAGCATTTGTTGCTTGCTTATTTATTTTTGTATAGTCTTGTTTATTTATTTTGTTATAGTCACTGCAGTTATTTTTCTTGGTTTTATAATGGCCACAATAACCATGGGCCTGCATACGCTCCGTGGTAACCATGGGCCTCCTACGGGTCATATGATCCATGGTCCACACGTCGGCCGTACTAATCATGGGCAACACCTGGACCGCAATATGGGCCATAAAAGGGCTAAAAGCAGATGATGTGTTTATGGGCCAGTACATAATTATGGACCATTAATTGGCCGAAAGAAATCAAAGGCTTAATACTATCGACAGGCATAACGGGCCATTAATGGGCCGAAATACATGACGAGATGAAACAACCCAAAGGATTAACGGGCCACAAATAGGTCGAATGTAACCATGACTAAATTTGGCCCAGAAGCAGAACAGGCCGGTAACGGACTGAAAGTAATTGAGGGCCGAAACCGAGCCTAAGAATTTATGGGCCTTTAAAAGGCCGAAAAATAACATGGTCCAATTGTATCATGGTTCGTTAGTGGGTCCATAGCCATTTACTGTTCTTTATGGGCGAAAATCACCATGTGTCGTTAATTGGCCGAGAGATACAGAAGGCCTCATATGGGCCGAAAGACATCATGAGCCACACATGGGCCGAAAGTGTGAAGGAGCTGGAATCAAATTGGGTGGCCCAAATGACCCATGCTATAACGGGTCATGCGTACCCAGGCCATAAGTGTGCCATATGCGAACAAGCCGTTAAATGCTTTGAATGGGATGGCTTGCTAACTTTTGACCAAGTCAAGTGAGACGACCTTTTCAATCTAAATGGGCCACTATTAGGTCATGCCACATGTCGATGTTTCATAGGTACACTTTGTCCAATGGATGGATGACATCTGTCGGAACACATAGCTGACACATGGTTCCGTTAGCGAATGAGAATTTGACACGTGGAAAATCATCGTTGGCCGGGCTTTTAGTGGGTATCTGATCCAAAACCGGCACCCAATAGCTTAATGGCGACTTGCTACGGTAGATGCCACGTGTCGGTTACCCTTTGACGAAAACACTTCCATGATGCGCCATTTATCATCACGGAAGTGAACACTTCCGTGACAATAAATTGAGTATTGTCATAGAACATTTCCGCGACAGACATGTATGATTATCTTGGTTCTGTCATAAAATTGTTACGGATGTACATGCGTGATAGAAACGTGACCTACTGTGACAAACATGTATTATCACGAAAGTGTTTTTTTATAGTGCCTCCTCCTGGCTTTGAGGAGAAAGGTAAATATATTACAGGGAATTTGAATAATTTATGTTTAGATGTTGATTATCTCTTACAAGATGATGCTTCAGAACCTACACCTATGGGCCTTCAAGTCTGGAAAAACCACTTTGAAACTGATATGGGCAACTCTTTAAAAGTTCAGGTACCTATGGAATGGATTTTCTTGATCTGTAACATTCTTATAACTCCAGAAAAGTTTGAGTGGGCCTCATCCTTTCTGAAATTTCAAATGTGGTCCATTATTATATCTTCCTCTCATCGGTTGAATCTGGTTGATTTTTTTCATCCCTTAGTGTCGCCCCTCTTCTCGGGCTATTGTATGTGTGTAGGAGGGGAACTTGGAGCATCAGGACACGGTTTCTTGCTCCACCCCTCAAGGTCACTCCTTCTCTATAGTGGTTGTCACTACTAGTGCTCTTTACATGAAAGGCGAGAGGAAGGACAGAATCCCCATCGTGGAGACTGAGGTGAGAAGAAGTGTGAGACTGCAACATCTTGCAAATGGATTTAGAAGGAAATCTTCACTAGTAGAAAAAACCCCATTCATCCCGGTTCGTGAGGGCCATTTGTCCCGGTTCCCGAACCGAGACTAAAGGGTCGTTACTAAAGCCCTGTCCCTTTAGTCCCGGTTCGCCCAGGAACCGGGACAGATGGGGCTCTACGTGGCCGCTGCCGCTTGCCCAGGTAGGGGGGCCTTTTGTCCCCGTTGGTGCCACCAACCGGGACCAAAAGGCTTCCACGTGTCAGCATTTCAGGGACTGGGTTTTTTGTTTTTTTCTGAAGGGGGGGGGGGGTTGGGGGGTTTTGTACGGTTAATTTAGGGGTTTCATATATTGTGTTATCAAGCTAATAGAGAGAAGTGTCCTCTCTTATCTCCGTGCTTGGTCGACGCTACGTATAGAGAGGACTCGGCACGCTAGCTAGCTAGTAAGCAAATGAAGGAAACTATTAAGTACAGAAGATCGTCATGAACATATACAGACAGAAGTGATCGACCTCTCCTTCTCTCCGAGAGATTGGTCGAACAACAAGTTTTCGTATATCTTACCGATGGTACTGTCTACATATATATATATATACAATGTATAAGATCTCTTACAGTACCCTAACGTATGAACTCAACTTCCACATGCATGGTGGTATTCTCTGGCTTTATTGATGACGTGGTCAACAAAGAATCCAGACAATTCCTCTAGAATTACTCGCATGCGATCTTGTGGTAGGAGTTCATTCCGCATCTCCCACATCTAATTTGAATAAGGGGTCAATACATATATATGAATGAAACTCAACAGAAATAATGGTAATAAAATAAACTTGTGAATACTTTTGCTTACGCACTTCATATTGTCTTTTAGAGTAGCCCCGCCTATTCTTGGCCGTCGTGTTGTAGATGAACTCGCAGACGTAGTATCCACAGTAAATATTCCTGGGTCCCTGCCACAAGAACTTTACGAGAAATAGAGGTCAACCAAACTGATAATGAAGCATTATAAATGGCATTGATGAAAGTAGCTAGAATCAACGGGAGATGCGCGGAACTAGCTAGCTAGTAGTACTTACTTTCAGGAATTTCCATCGCAGATCCCGTGGCAGTCCCGAAACTTGTACGGTGAATACTTTCCAAACCCTGCGAGACAAAGAAAACAATTAGATATCATGAAATGAACAAAGTTGCCGATATGGTGCGATAATGATCGATTCAACTTACTTCTCGAGCATTTTACATCCGCATATTCCTCGCGATCTTTTCGTCTAGAGTCTAAGACGCTTACTAGTCCCTGCTCAAGCTTAATATCTAGGAGAATATAGTGGAAACTGCGCACGCATGCATATACCTCATCAATTACATTAATTACTATAACCTCGAGTAATAATTAAGGGAAACCAAATATGCACAAGACAGTAACACTCACTTGAAGTTGTAAGGAAAGAGTATTGTATCTTTGTTCTGATTTATTACCAACAATCGTAGAAAGTTCTCCTGGTTTCTTCGGCATGAAATTTAACCGTAAATTCATCTATGAGATTTGTGTTAATGAACCCAATATCATACATTTCAGCTTTTCTGCATTCACGATCTTCAATCTGCATAATATAGTGAGGATAATTATATATACATGCAATGAAAGAGCTGAGCTATATGTAGGGACTTAATGACAGAAGTAGTACTTACAGACAGTAGCAAGCAACCATTAATTTATCGAGGGCCTTTAGATTGAAAAACTGGAAGAACTCCCCAAATGGAACATACAACTCCTCAATTCCAACGAGGTCATGTTGATCCTCTTTAACTTTCAGCGTCAAAGTATCGATTTTCTTCCCAGCTGACTGCTTTCTGCAGGTTTCCATGTACCAATCATGGAATCTTCGCATCATCATTGTTAGAGTAGTTCCATCTTTGATGAGAGGCTTCCCGTACTTGTATTTGAATTTGTCCACCTCCATTATATCAAAATGTGCATCGTCGTAATCTCCAGGATTGGTACCGAGCAAGATCCCCAGATGATTAGCGACGATACCGCTAGACATCTTGAGCGGGGGGCACGATTGGTTCGCTTGTTCGCCAATCTGGGGATTTTTTTCCCAGTTCTTTGTTCTTGTAACCTTTTGTCACTGCAAGTACTTCCCGACCGCTTCGCTTCCTTATATGTCTTTTCAGTAATGCGCTCATAATTGGTTTGTGGCGGAGACGGTGGTGGTCGCCGCAGGGCATCCAAAGTGTGTTTTGCTTTCACCGGATCTATCTTCTCCTCCGGAGGTGGATGTCTCTTAGCTCTTTGCATTGCGAAGTAGTCCTTCACTTGGGCTTGATAGATCTCCTCGTTTTCGTTCTCGGTCATCTCGTATGGTAACTTCTCTGGAGTCTTGAGAGATGGACCGAATTTGTATTGCCTCCCGCCTGTACTGCTAGACGCCGGAGCAGGCCGAGCGGCTGTGGCTTTCTTCTTTAGTTGCTTACAAGGCGGAGGAGAAGGACTGCGACACGCCGGAGAAGCCGGAGCGGCGGCAGGTCTCTTCCACCCTTGCTGACGAGGCGGAGAAGGAGGAGGCTGGCTGGTTGGCCGCGTCGGCACAGGCGGAGAAGGAGGTGGAGTGCCCTGATCACTCGCTGGAGGATCAGGCAGAGGAGGAGGCGGAGTGCTGCCACGTGCCAGAGAAGGAGGCGGAGTGCCCTGATCACTCGCCGGAGGAGCAGGCGGAGGAGGAGGCGGAGTGCCCTGACTCGCCGGAGGAGTAGGAGGAGGCGGAGGCGTCTAGTTCGTAAGGTTGATGAGCTCCTTCCGCCATAGGCATGGAGTCTTCAAAGCAGAATCCAACCGAGTCTCCCCTTCACCAGTAGGGTGGTCAAGCACGAGCTCCTCAAATCCCTCCGTTATTTCTTCCACCATCACCCTAGCATATCCTTCTGGAATTGGGCGTCAGTGAAAAGTTGCGCCGGGTTCAGGAGGTCGAACAGAGCTGACAGCCGCCTTGACTTTGTACTTCTGCCATTGTGTCATAAGGTGGCAATGTTGAGACTCCGTGATAGCATCCACGGGGTAGCTAGTAGGAGTCGTGAAGACAGGCTCCAGCTGAAGCAGCTCGGTGGAAGCCACGCTGCTTCTCCGCTGAGATGGCGGGGTAGCTTCGGGGGTAGCTTCGGCAGGTCGCTTGCTTCGAACTGCATCTCGTTCCTCTAGCTTCTATACCCTTGCGTGCAGCTCCTGCAGTTCGCTCTGCTCCACCTTCCTCCTCCTCTCTTGGCATTTGTAACCGCCTGCGTCCAGAAACCCAGCCTCCCATGGAATGGAGCCTGGCATGCCTCGTGTCCGTCCAGGGTGCTCAGGATTCCTAAGGGCCATTGTGAGCTCGTCATTCTCTCTGTCTGGAATGAACGTCCCTTCCTGCGCTGCGTTAATATAGTACCGAAGCTTTGTGAGGGGTATTCGCAGTTTCTCCCTCGTCCAAACGCACTTCCCTGTTACAGGGTCCAAGGTTCCACCAACCCCGAAGAACCAAGTCCGGCAACGGTCTAGCCAGTATAATGTCTCTGGTTCGACCCCTTTATCAAGCAGGTCGTTCTCAGCCTTGGCCCACAACGGTCGGGCTTTGAGGTAGCTACCTGACCCCGTGCGATGGTGATGCTCCTTCTTCGCAGCATTTATCTTGTTTATCGCTGACATCTTCTTACTCCTCTCCGATGTCTTGTTGGCCACAAATGCGTCCCATTGAGCTCTGAGCTTCTCAAATCGGCCGGCGAATTCTAGTGTCTTTTTTTTGTCGACAAACTTTGGTTTCAACTCATTCTTCCACCTCTTGAATAGATCTCCATATTCTTGAACGCAAAGGACTTGATCATTGGCTCCATAACTGGATTCTCCGGATCCTCCTCTTCCGGTAGGGTGAAATTTACCTTCAACGCTTTCCAAAGATCATCTTTCTGTCTATCTTCGACAAAAGAAACTTGAAGCTCCTCATCCTTAGGCTGATTCCATAGCTCGATGCTGATCGGGATCATGTCCCTAACAAGAACCCCGCACTGAGCAGTAAATGCCTCCTTGGTCCGGAGGGGTTCAATCGGTTGGCCATCGCGCGCGATTGCTGTGATCGTGAACCTTTCATCTGAGCGCAACTTTTTCTTCGGTCCTCGTCTCTTTACCGAAGTTGTGCTTGATCCGGAGGGCTAGAAATAAGTAGAAAGACGAGAGTTAATATGTGTAGATACCAAAACAATGAATGCATCAATTAGCTAGTCAGCACAGGCTTAATTAATATATATACCTGGTCAGACTCTGTCCGGTCACCGGAGCCATCATCACGGCCTCCTTCTTGCACTAGCATTCGGTCACCGGAGCCATCATAATCATGTCATTCCTCCTCTGTTGTTCGATAACCGTAGCATGCTTCTTCACCCTCTCCTTCCAGACCACGTTGAGATACGACATGAAATAAGCTCCAGCTGCGATTATGTCCCCCAACACCCGTTCTACTTACTCGTCTCGGCCGTGCTCCATAGTTTCTGCAAATATTACAACATGGCAATTATTATACAAACATGACAGATGGATATATTAGCGGCAAACGTAGACCTAGCTATAGCTATTCACAACAAGGAATTATATTAATTAATGGCCTCGACGCTTCTCAAGGGTTTGGGGTGGCCTCGGCAACGCTTAAAGGGTTCGGGGTGGCCTCAACGACACCGCTCTTTTAACTTGGTAAAGGAGGGGGTATATCGACAACGACGACATACATACATGGAAAAAATGTTATCGGGGAGGGGGTATATCCACCCCCCCTCATGTCAAAGTTATCGGGGAGGGGGTATCGACCCCCCCATGTTGAATATATGTTTAATTCCCGAGAGAGTTAGGAACCGGAGGGGGACTCCTCCCCCCTCATGTCTGATGAGTTTTTACTCCCTCTCTCCCATGAAACATTCATCGAACAAACTTAATACGAGTTTTAACAGAAAACATTCATCAAACAAAATTACAACAGAAAAAAATTGACCAAGTTTTCATATATCATCATCATCATCTACTAAAAAAAATCGACATATTCTTTACATATGAACATACAAACGTTTGCATATTCGACAATAATATCACCAAAAAAATTCTATGAACATTAAAAATTCTAACCCTCGACCCCTCAACCCTCGAACCCTTGAACCCTCGACGACCCTCGAAACCTCGACCCCTCGACCCCTATTCCTCCTCATGTCGAAGTTATCAGGGAGGGGGTATATCGACCCCCCCCCCTCATGTCGAGGTTATCGGGGAGGTGGTATATCGACAACGACATACCCGATAAAGAAAAAAAAGTAGAAGAAGAAAGGAATAGAGGTGAAGAAAAAAAATAGAAATTACTCTATTTTTTTCTTCTTCTCTTCTATTCCTTTCTTCTTCTCCTCTTTTTTTCCCTATTCTTATTTATTTCTCCTCTTCTTCCTCTCCTCTTCTTCTCCTTCTTCTTCTCCTTCTTCCTCTTCTTAATATTTTCCTTTTTCTTCTCCTTCTTTTTCTTCTTCTTCCTTCTTCCTTCTTCCTAGATAAAACTTTTCTAAAATGTAACTTTTCCATATATAAAAGTTTTTCTTCTTCTTCCTTCTTCCTTCTCTTCCTTCTTCCTAAATATATATAACTTCTCTAAAAATGAAACTAACCTAAAATGCACTAAATCAGAGAACATACATAGATAAAACTTTTCTAAAAATCTATCTTTTGCATACATGAACATATATACACAGAGAACATACATACATATATACATTTTTATAAAAATGCAAAAAACAAATCATCATATATATGAACAAAAAATCTGAAAAAGGACATATAGTTAGATATACACACATACATATACTCATACATATACATATAATCTGGAAAAAACATCATATATATGTGGAAAAAAACAGGAAGGAGAGGACAGGAGAAGGGGGCGGCGCCGGCATGACCAAGGAGAGGTGTGGTGTGGTTGGGGCAGGGGTAGAGGCACGATGTTGGTGTAGAGGGCGGCGACAGCGGCGTGGTCGGGGCAGGGGCGACGACGGCGTGGTCGATCGGGCCAGGCAGGGTGGGGCAGAGGCATGGCGAGGGCGCGCGGCGTGGTCGGGGCAGGGGCGATGACGGCATGGTCGGGGCAGGGCAACGGCGGCATGGCCGGGGCGGGCCGCCGGCGGCGTGGTCGTGGCAGGGGCGGCGGCATCGACGGGGGGACGACGTCGACGAGGTGAGCTCGGGCAGCCTTGCGTCGTCGTCGGAGGGATCGAAGAACTGAAACGAAATTTTCACAAGTGCTGGCTTATATAACAAAGGCTTTAGTCCCGGTTCGTGGCAGCAACCGGGAGCAATGCCCACCTTTAGTCCCGGTTGGTGCCACCAACCTGGACCAAAGGTCTCTTTTCAGCAGCCTAAAGGGCGGGAAGCAGACGCCTTTGGTCCCGGTTGGTGGCACCTACCGGGACTAAAGGGGGGCATTGGTCCCGGTTGGTGCCACGAACTGGTACGAATGCCCCCCTTTGGTACCGGTTGGTGGCACCAACCGGGACCAAAGGCCTCGTGCTGCCCGTGGCCAAAACTTTAGTCCCACCTCGCTAGTTGAGAGGGACGCACAGTGGTTTATAAGCCCCACTGCCGCACCCCTCTCGAGCTCCTGTCGATTGCAGGTTTACGGTCCTAATTGTCACTGCTATGCCTGTTGGGCCTACTGGGCCTTCTGCAGGCCTGAATCCTGGCCCATGGTAGGGTTTCTAGTCGTATTCAGGCCGTAGTGGCCGAGTAGGTGGCATTTTTTTATTTTCCCAGTTTTTTTTTCTGTTTTTTTCATTATTTATTTTCTTTTGTTTTTTGCTTTATTTTTAGTTCCTTTTGCTTTTAGGTAATAAAAATTATAAACTTTTTGTTAGTGCCATTTGTTTTCCAATTTGAATAATTTAATTTTGATTTTTTTGAAATTTGTGTGAATCACTAGTTTTTGAATAACTTAACTATAAACATAGATTTTTGAGTGATTCTTTTTCCTGCTATTTAATATTACTGTGTTTTATTATTATATTCAAAAACATATTTTGTTATTTTAGTTTCTAACAAAAAATTCTTTATGATAATTCTTTTTTGCTATTAAAGTTTCTAACAAAAAAATTCTTTATGAAAATTCTTTTTTCTTTTAATGTTTTGAACAGAAAATACATTGATAATTTTATTTGCATAAATTTTATATAATTTTAGTTTCAATAATACTAGAGGTTTTATAAAATTTTATTTTGTTTTTACTATTTATTAAAGTTTATTTTGTTTCTACTTATTTATTTTATTTTATTTTTTGCTTTTTTATTTACTTTATGAAAATCCATTCTTTTTTGCTTTATTTATTTTATTAATGTTTTACACATAAAAGCCCTCTCCCCTGGCTGGTTCACTGGTCCCGGTTCGTGGCTTGACCCGGTACTAAAGACCACCCTTTGGTCCCGGCTCAGGCCACCAACCGGGACCAATGGTGGTGGGCCAGGAGCGAGGCCCACTGGTCCCAGTTCGTCCCAACAACCGGGACCAAAGGGGCCAGACGATCCGGGACCAATGCCCCCACGAGGCCCGGCAGGCCCCCTGGCCTCACGAACCGGGACCAATGGGCCCATGGGTCCCGGTTCGTGACTGAACCGCGACTAATGGGCTTACCTGGCCCGAACTAAAGCCCTGTTTTCTACTAGTGCTTGTAAAGATAAATATTGCATCGCCTATTACGTTGACCCTCCAAAAATTTCTAATAAAATAGTTAAGAACTTAAATGTTTCTAACTGCAAAGTTGATCCCTAGGATACTACTGAAGACATCCTAGAAAAAAAAGAAGGCAAGGGAGCTACAAAGAAGGGAGGTGCTTCTGGTTCCCAATAGACAGGGCAATTCAAGTCAGAAATCTTCTCCCATGATGGTGGACATTATAAACAAAATTGAGAGAAGTGTCTCTAGATGCACTAGCTTTTATGTAACAATGGGGAAGTGTACTGTTGCTAGTTTGGAAA
This sequence comes from Triticum dicoccoides, assembly GCF_002162155.2. Classification (NCBI taxonomy): domain Eukaryota; kingdom Viridiplantae; phylum Streptophyta; class Magnoliopsida; order Poales; family Poaceae; genus Triticum; species Triticum dicoccoides. The sequence goes on along the minus strand of NC_041391.1, from coordinate 73,717,356 downwards.
CTTCCAGTGGTTGGTCCTCCTTTTGCGTTCTTTTTGATCTATATCATCAGGAGAATGTGTCTTTGCTCCAAAACTTTTCTGGATATAAAATGGAACATCTTAAACTAGAATAGTAGGGGTCTTAATTCTCATGATAAATGGCTTGCTCTCACCAACAAGATTGAAGAATCCGGTTGCTCTATTGTCTGTCTTGAAGAAATATAAAGGAAGCTTTTTGACAGTGGTTACATTAAAAGCTTTTTCCTAAGAAGATTTTCTAAGTTTGATTTTGTGCCCTCTCTTGGGGCCTTAGTAGGGATTCTCATTTGTTGGAATGACATCCTCTTTCAAGGGCACACTCTTTTTAAAAATTAATTTGTCATCTCCATCCAGTTCACCTCCTCTCTTATTGGTGCTCAATGGATTCTCACTAATATTTATGGTCCCTGCCATGAGGAAGCTAGAACAAATTTCATTGATTGGTTTAAAAATATTCAGATGACTCATGCTAACTGGATTATTGTTGGGGACTTTAATTAGATATCCTAGTAATAGAAACAGAGGCTTAGGTGACATTAATAACATGATGAATTTTAATGAGGCTATCAGTAATTTAGCTTTGGTGGAAATAGCTCACAAAGGAAGAAACTTCACTTGGTCTAATATGCAAGATGCCCCCTTTTGGAAAGACTTGATTGGTTCTTCACCTCTGAGAATTGGACAACCAACTATCACAATACTTTAGCTCTTCCTCTATCAAGACCTATCTCTGATCACATCTCCTGCGTTATCCAAGTTGGTACTTCCATCCCTACAACACCTCTTTTCAGGTTTGAAAGTTTTTGGCTTGAACATCAAGACTTCAAAACAGTTGTTAAGAATCTTTGGGACCGGGATGTCCAAGAAGTGGATAGTTCTAAAGTTATTACAACAAAGCTCAAGAGGCTCAGAAAGGGTTTAAAATTTTGGTCAGTGAACCTCTCTAACCTATCTGCAAACATCAAGGCTACTAATGAGCTCACCTTCTTTTGGTATTTCATTGAGGAGTTTAGAGATTTGAGTCTAGCACTACTAGGGAAAATCCTAGCAGTAGCGCGGGTTTTGTGTCCACTAGTAGCGCGGGAGGCCGCGCTACTAATAAGGCGCTACAGCTATTGCTTAGCAGTAACGCGTGCCCGCACGCGCTACTGCTAGGACAAATAGCTGCAGCGTTTATTCAGTACCACACCACTGCTAAGGTAACTACTTGCAGCGTGTTTTCCGTCCATCGCTACTAGTATTTTTTTATTTTATTTTTATTTTTAGTGTATTTATGCGCCATCGTACAAATATTGGTACAATACCAGTTATGAGGTTTACATCATTATGTCCATAACAGTGTGTCAAATGAAGGTGGATTAGGTTCAAGTGGAGGCAATATGTGGTGCATGTCAAAAGTATACTACTAATCCAAACTTGATCTAGTTTGGACTAGTAGTACTTGCGATGTGCACCACATGTTGCCTCCACTTGAATCTAATCCGTCAGCACAAACTATTTAATCATCATCATAGTCATTACCACCAACACTAGCTATTTTATCATCATAGTAATAGTGTAGCACATCATCATCTTCAAACTCATTTCTAGCTAGCTAATCACTCCTGCTGCTCTCTCTTAGGTAAAATAATATAAAACATGTATAGCTCTCCTCCTTGATCAAACTGGAGCATGCAGATGAACTTGTCTCCTAATCGTGGGTAGCGCATCTGTTTGCTGCCCCCTAGTACTTCTCTGTGCTCCCCCATCACATATTTGGTCCAGTCTTGCACTATTAAGCATCCGTCGCTAATCTTGAATGCACTAAAGTAATCTGTAGGATATCTTGGCCGTAAGCTGATAATACTCATGGTACCTTTAGTCTCGATCCCATAAGGCACAACATTCATCGAGAGTCCCTGTTGAAGAACATCGTACGGTAACATACTTAGCAATGGAATTTAGCTTCAAAAATAATGTATGGAAAAGATGCACTGATGACAAATAGTAAAAATCTTACCATCCTTCCTAAATAGATGTGACCGTAGTTCATTACGAACACTATTGGTCGCACATTTTCAGTACTAACATTTCTAAATGCAGGAAGAAAATTTGTCTTGACAGTATCAAGATCCTCAAGCCATGAAACATAATGACTGAGCTCCTCGCAGTTGATTCAGCCCCAGGACAGTATATGGTCCTGTCTACCAAGCGTTGGACATGTTTGCTTGCACCGAAATAAGCTGACAATACAAATTAGTTGTCAACTATTTTTGAATAAACAACATCAAAGACATAAATATGGTTGAGAAACATACATAATGGTATAACTGGAGGCGTCTGCACATCGACCCAGATGTCGGTATTACCTTCAATATCATCTTCCGGACGAATATCAAATGTGATAACCATATCAGGCTCAAATGCATAAGTCTTGCATAGTGCTCGCCATGTTTTGCATCCAAAATAGGTGTAGTCGTCTGAATTGTATAATTTTGCATGGAAAATATAACCATGCTCGGTCTTCAAGTAAACTTTCTTTTCCTCCATACTATGACTGAAACCTATCTTATCCAATACAAAAACTCTTGCATGGCAGGGGATACGCTAGTAGAATAGTAAAAAAAAATATAAGTTGAAGCAAATGAAGCAGATGTCATGCTTAATTACGAAAAAAGACTTGTCGTTGTGACTTACTGTATCCACTTCGAAGTTCTCGTCCAGCTTGATGCTGAAGCGCCTATCATCATCTAGGAAGATTCCGTCGCACAGGCCGCGCTCGTCTTCGCAGTATTTGCAAATACCGAAATCCTTTTCGTCGTCAGACATTTCCTATGTTCATAGTTAAAACATTAATTCAAAATCGATCGAAGACAACTACCAAGATACTCAACACACAAATCCGGGGCACTCGATATTTCCTACATATTCTGGCACAAGTCATGCCAAAATTCACGGAAAAATCCGGCATGACCTTTGCTAAAATAGGACATATCGAGCGCCTGAAATTTGCCGGAACGGAAATGAATCAACACTCCGGCAAAACATAGGCCACTCGGAGGTGTAACATGCAAACATGACCGGCCACTTGGATATTGAGCAACACAAGATATACATTTCAAAATATCTTATAGGTCTCAAATTAGCATGCATTCAATAAGCAAAAGTAAATCATATCATGCGTCCGTACATCGTAGAATATTATCACTAATACATCACGAATAGTGTCATACATATAACATCACTAATACAACTAAAAATCTAGCACACAATGGGTATCGGCGCGGGCGGTGGACACCCACAGAGAAGGAACCATCACAGGATCATAGCTCCAGTGAGATCCCCGGAGAACCTGCCAGGTATTGGAGAACGGCCTATGCTCCAACGCAAACAAGTAGCGACGGACGTGCGCGTCCTCCTCACTGACACGGTGACGCACCACCTCCGCGAAGTCCTCGAGCCTCTGGATCATGACTGGCCCACGCGACAGCCACCAAAGAAGGTTCGGGTCAACGACAGGCTGGCTCTCACCAACCTGCGCCCCCCGGTAGGTAGCGCCTCCCAGTACCACCCCGGTGGAGCCCAGTCCCGCACATGGCCGATCTGGTCAAGCAGGTGTCGTCCTCCGCCGACTCGACGATGAGGATGCGGGATAGGCATCGTCCACGTCGAGGCGGGAAAAATTGCTTTAACTAAAAAATAGAAACAAGTTCTTACTAACTAGTTCTATTAATTCAACTAGTTCTTACTAAAAATAAACTTACTATAAATAAAAATATTCTAGTACCTAATTAGTACCTAGTTCTTACTAACTAATTAGTACCTAGGAACTACTGCCCTAATTACCATCTAAGTAATTAACTAACTAGCACTAAAAATAGCCTAGGGTTCATACTAACTAGCACTAAATAGCTAGGGTTCATACTAAGCAGAGAAGAGGGATCGGAAGGGGAGAGTGCTTACAGAGGGCAGGGAGAGAGATGGGGTCGGGGGAGACGGCGGCACCGAGGCGCGGCGAGGCGGGGTCGGGGGAGACGGCGACAAGGTGGAGGTCGGGGGAGACGGCGGCGAGGCGGGTTGAGG
>NC_041391.1:73708051-73712712 GCF_002162155.2 Triticum dicoccoides | reverse complement strand
GGGAGACGACGGCGAGGCGGGGTCGGGGGAGACGGCGGCGAGGCGGAGGCGACGAGGAATAGTAGAGGAGAATTGGGGGAGGAAGCAGAAGAGAGGGAATCAGGCCGCGCGGGGGGTTAGGTGAAAATAGCTTTAACTGTAGCGTGGGGAGGAAAAACGCGCTGCTGCTAAAATCCGTAGTAGTAGCGCTGTTCGTAGAAGGGCGCTACTACTATACCTAGCACGTTGGGAACGGTGTGGCAATTATAGTAGTAGCGCTTTCTGTTCCTGCCGCGCTACTGCTAAGCGGCTAACAGTAGCGCGGTTCTGCCAGACGCGCTACCGCTAAGTAGCAGTAGCGCCTCATTTTAACAAGCGCTACTGGTAACATTCTGTGTATAAGGTTTTCCCTAATAGTGTAGGGGAAGGCCAATTGTAGAGATATTATTAAGTCTCATTTTCTTGAACTTCTTTCTCACCAAAGAATTTATTGGAAGCAGGGAGCCACAATTAGATGGGTCAAATTTGGAGATGAAATGACTAAATTATTCAAAGTTAAAGCAATCATCAGGCATATATATAACATGATTTACATGCTTCAAGATGAGAATGGGGATGAACATTTTTATCACATTGCCAAAGCTGCCCTTATGTGGAGAGACTTCAAGGCCAGATTGGGGACCTCCCTTCCTACCAGCAGTCTTCTTCAGCTCAATAGTTTAATCTCCCAACAGGAAGACTTGAGTTGCCTAGAGGCCCCCTTCTCCAAAAATGAAATTGATGATGTCATTCTCAATCTTCTCAGTGATAAGTGCGCTGGCCCTGATGGTTTCAATGGTGCCTTCATCAAGTCTTGTTAGGATATTATTTGCAAGGATTTCTATAAGATCATTGAAGATTTCTATTTTGGCAGAGTTAATATGCAGAGTATTAAGTGCCTCCTATTTTACCATGATCCCTAAGAAGGATGCTCCTATGGATTCCAGTGATTACATGCCAATCTCTTTGCTGAATTGTTCCATAGATATCATCACCAAGCTCCTAGCCAACACACTCCAGCAAATCATTCTCAAACTAGTCCACACAAATCAATATGGATTTCTTAGAAGTAGGGCCATTCAAGACTACTTAGCTTGGGCCTTTGAATATTTGCATCAATGCCATCAGTCATAAAGAGAACTTCTGGTCCTTAAGTTGGACTTTGAGAAAGCTTTTGATCTTATTGAACATAGCACTTATCCTAGAAATTCCACAGCCTAGATGTTTTGGACCCAGATGGATGTTATGGATGAAAATGATCTTCTCCTCTAGTCCATCTTCAGTCTTGCTAAATGGGGTCCCTGGTAAAATGTTTCTCTGCAAGAGAGGAGTCAGACAAGGAGATCCTTTTTCTCCTCTACTATTTATGGTTGCAATTGACTTATTGCGGTCTATCTTCAATGAGGCTTTGTCCCATCGGTTGATTAAAAATTCTATTCCAGTGAACTCTTGCCCATATTTCCATGTTATACAACATGCTGATGATACTGTGCTGGTTCTGCAAGCTGAGGATACACAACTTCTTCATATCAAATACCTCATTTTGCACTTTGCTGAGCATATTGACCTCAAAGTTAATTATCACAAAATCCATCATGGTACCTATCAATGTGAGACCTGAAAAAGTTCAAAGATTGACTGTCATCTTTGGTTGCCAACAAGGACCTTACCCCTTCACTTATTTGGGTTTGCCACTTTGTCTATCCAAGCCAAAGATTGAGGACTTTCTCCCTATTGTCCAAAGAATAGAAAGAAGTCTACTGGGGTGGTCCACTATGCTCTCCTATGATGGAAGAATTCTCATGATTAAGTATGTGTCCTCTGTTGTAGCGATCTTTTTCATGTGTTGTCTCATGCTGCCAATGTCTATAGTGGATCAGATAAGCAACTACTTGAGGCACTGTCTATGGTGGAAGTTTGGCATGGAGGATAAAGGATCTGCTCTAATTGCATGGATAAAATCTGCAAGCCAAAACACCAAGGACGGCTGGGAATAAAAGATGTTCAGACTCACAACAAAGCCTTATATATTCATGAAAAATCTTCATAAGTTTCTGAATAAAGAAGACCTGCCTTGGGTCAAACTCATCTGAGAAAAATACTATGCCTCAGATACCCCTGTTAACAAGTTGGAAGGCTCTTTTTGGTGGAAGGCTCATCTTAAACTTATTCCACTTTATAAGGAGTTTGCAAAATGCAATATTGGCAAGGGTGACTCGGTTTTTTCTGGCTTGATAAATGGACTAATGTTCCCCTCTCTACTAAATTTCCAGAGCTTTACTCCTTTGCCCACAATGACTCTATCTCAGTGGCCTCTGCTTCCTCTGCTGAAAGCATTCTGAATCTCTTTCACACTCCCCTTTACATTCAGGCCTATGATCGGTTTATAGAGCTTGTTGAAATTATTCCTGACACTCACACTGCTGAAAATGACTGCTGGTTCTTCAGTAGCCCTAAAAAGAAGTTTTCTGCCACTCAAATATACTCTTCCTTAATAGTAATCACATGGCTCATGTTTTGTTTAGGAACCTGTGGAGGACTGCCTGCAGGCTAAATCACAATTTTTTTTGGTTGACCCTACATGACAGATTAATTCTAGAGTCTTGCTAAAAAGAAAAGATTTCTTCCTCCCCAGTTACAGTTGTGTTTTATGTAATCTGGATACTGAAGAAACTCGCTTGCATGCATCTGCTGTGGGACTCTGATTTTGCTCTGAACTGTTGGGACTCTATGGTTGCTAATAGAAGAAGGGGTACCTCGGTTTATGATGATTCACTTCTGCTTGGGGCGTCTCTCCCTACAAAGATTAGACTGGAGATGATCATCCTGGGGTGCTGGCATATTTGGCAGCAAAGAAATGGACGTATTTTCAGAAACATCCAGCCTTCTTTGGCTTCTTGGAAGATCTGCTTTAGAAGGGATTTAGAGCGACTCCTTTTCAGAGTTAAAGACAAGTATGTTACTCCCTATGTTCCAAAATAAGCGTCTTAACTTTGTACTAAAATTAATACAGAGTTGTACTAAGCTTGAGACCTTTATTTTGGGACGAGGCAGTACTTGGCTTTAGAATTGGATCCATAGCACGTTCTAAATGATGGTTATTTTTCTCAGGACTGGTGTAGGCTAACTTGGTTTCCCCCTGTTTTTAGATAGCTATTTTTTTGTTCCTTCCTTTTCTTCCTTCCTCCTTGTACTATACTTTGATATTAATGAAAATTTACCGTGGAACAATTGTTCTACGGTGTGAGGCTTCAAAAAGAAAAGAAAAAAGGGGGCTCAGAAGGGACCATGAAATAATTCGTAGGAACCCACACCGGCTCAAGGTCACGGGAGAAAAAGACTCGCTCCAATGCGACAGCGAGTCCAGTACCATGTGGCTCGGACGTACGTGTCGTCATGATGTGGGGGGTTACCGACACAGCTGCTCTCTCTCGCTGCTGCTGCAGCTGCTGATCCACCATACATTTCGCTTCCAGGACTGGGGCCAGCCGGCCGGCCACGCACTCGAGGATGCCGAAACAGCTTGGATGGCAACGGATTGCACCATGGCAGCGACGTCTCTGGCAAGCCATTTTTTCGCACAAGATTGCGTCATCAGTTTTGACGTGTGCAATGACGATCATACATAGTAATACATGCACAAGTGCCGTGCTAGCTATGAGTATAGAAAGAACTGGCCGACGTAGCTAGCGACCCGAAAGCTAAGTAGAAGAAAAAAAGGAAAAAAAAAAGAAACTCCCCTTGAAAGAGTGTATTTCCAACTTTGTTGGAAAGTCAACATTTTTTATGTTTGACCGTATTTACATAATAATACATCAACATTTATGCCATCAAATTAGTTGCATTAGACTCATGATAAAATATATTTTTATCATATACCTATTTGGTTTCACAAATATTGATATATTTTTGCTCCAACTTGATAAAACTTTGAGATAATTTGACCCTCCAACAAAGTTGGAAGTCCACTCTTTTAAGGACGGATGGAATAAACTCAATTAAACCTCACGCATCGGTTCTATTGAAAAATAGATATTAACCATGAGTTGTAAAGCTTGTATTTTTTTTATTGCGTGGAATATGAGAGAGCTTTATTTGTTTTATTTATGTGGTAACATCGTATCTATTATAAAAGTTCATCGGAAGTACAAAACATCTTAAACATAATAAAAATTACACCGAGATTCCGAGACCACTAATGGCGCTAGAACAAGCCGCCGACGCGCCGCTGTCGCCACTCCCCTACCGGAGTCGGCTTGATCTTGTCAATGACAACCGTGAATTCTTCGTATACATGCACCGGCACACTGGAGCCGCAGTCGTCGTCGTTGAACCCTTGCATAGATTTGAAGCATCTGACAACATATCTCGTCACATGCCAAGAAACCCTAACCTCACCGCTCCAGGAAGACACCGGGAGTTTACGTCGGAGTTCCATCGACTACGTCCAGATGGATGAACCCGAGGAGGATCGAAGCCCGGAAAACAAACTCAAATAAGAAGCACCGCCATCTGCTTGAGCGTTGCACTTGCGAGTAGTAAAAAAACCTAACCTAAACTACTAACTGAAGCATAGGCACCGAAATTCTCCTCCCCGTCACCGACCATCATAGCAGCAGGCAGAGAGGAGGTTGGGGGGGGGG
>NC_041391.1:73693936-73708041 GCF_002162155.2 Triticum dicoccoides | reverse complement strand
CATATATATATCACATCAATGTCTCACAAATTAAACCACCATATTAATTAATTCACACATACACACATGTATAGCTATATACAATTTCTCCTACATATGAATGTTGCCTTCGAAGCCAGTGGCATTAGCCTAATTGGTGCCTTCGGAGCACGATGACAATTGAAAGTGGTTTTCATAGGGGCGGTAGCGGGTAATAGAATTTTCCATTCGGATTTATGACCTGGTCGAGCAAAAATCCCGCTATTTCCTCTTGAAGTGCTTCTACGCGCTCCCTTTCTATGAGCTTCTCCCGCACCTCTTTGAACTGTTAAGAAGGAGATCAATATGCATGTGTATTAGTTGTGTGACTAGCTAGATATCGATAATGGTGTAAAAATTGTGAATAGTGTTCTGACAAGCGTACCCATTGCTGTCTTTGAGATCTGCTCCTTTCGGACGCCATCATGCGAATGATACCAAGCCTAATGATACCAAGCCTCACTATCGATGGCATAATTTCTAATCTTTCTATTCTTCAAGCGCATTTTCTCCATCTTGATCTTGTGATCATCGACGACATCGGCAACATGCAACTCCAATTCCATCTTCTCCCCCTCAATTCTTTTCAATTTTTCTTTCAAGTACTTGTTTTCTCTTTCAACTAAATTTAACCTCTCGACAATAGGGTCGGTTGGAATTTCCGGTTCACATACCTCCTAGATAAAAATATCTATGTCAACTTGATGGGCATAATTTGTCATAAACACGAAATGCAACTAATAGTTTTAAAAGAGAATATACCACATCCGAATCATAACAAGGACGAGGGCCGACGGGGACGGATATCAAACCATGGCACTATGTATAACAAACAACGTACGGGTAAGATAATTATTACATGATTAACTATATATCCAAATCACACAAACATCAATTTTTTATATAAAATTACATGAACAAGAGGCTCACCACAAGGTGGTGCCGGTGACGGGACGGTGCGGGCGATCGACGGTGGTTACGACGGAGATTTAGAAGGCACTAAGTAAACCACACCTACATATGCAAACTAAGTGTTATTTTTGACCTCAAATTGCATATAAATCAAATACTAGAACATATATATATTTCCTCTCAAATTACTAAACTCACAAATTAGTAACTATACAAAGCATGGGAAGAGCTAATCTAGCAATGAGAGTTGAAAGGACAAAGTTGCTAACCTTTGTGATCATTTGAATGGATGGGGGCCTTCAAATCTTGACAAATTTTGGGCAAAATTTGTGAGGAGCTCGAGGGGAAAGGGGAAGAACAGAGGAGAAGTGAGGGGAAAGGGGAAGAACAGAGTGGCTCGGGTGGACGAAGGGTTTATGTACGTCGACCTATAGTACCGGTTCGTGGCACGAACCGGTACTAAAGGTGCTGGAGGGGGCCCAGACTGACAACATCCTGCCACCACCCTCATTAGTACCGGTTCGTGGCACGAACCGGTGCTAAAGGTTAGCCACGAACCGGTACTAATGAGAGCGGCCCGGCTAGCCGTTGGAACCGGCACTAATGTATACATTAGTGCCGGCTCTAATACAAACCGGCACTAATGTGCTGCGCGTTTGACCCTTTTTCTACTAGTGCTAGCTGCCAAGAGAGAGCTTTATTCATTAAAGGCATTTCTAGAACAATCAACCAGAATACTGTTGCACAGGAAGTTAAGAGTTTCAACGAGCCAACTCTCAGTCATATTGACAGTACAGGCGAACGCAGGTGGCCTCGGCACCCTCTTCCCCTGGGGCGCCTAGGGTGGCCGCCCCTCCTGTGGCGCCGGCGAGCCCCTCTTGCCAGAGGGCTGGGGTGGGTGGGGAGTACGGGCAGGAGGCCCATACACTCCCCTCCCCTGGTACGTCTCCGACTCTTTGCCGCGGGGCGCGAGCGACGTCGGCGGCACCGTGGAGCGCCCCACCGCTTTCAGGTGTTCCCGTGGTTTTGTCGATGGAGGCCGACCGGAGGCAGGAGGCCCCACCCCGAGCAGGGTCACTCGGGAGGAGGTTATTGCGTTTGGAGGGATTCCAGACCCGGTCTCTGTTGGGTGACGATTGAGCTGCCGTCTCCAGGATCATCCGGAGGTTGACGACATATAGCAGCGGTGCGCCATGAGGGCGGCCAAGCTTCGTGACGTTGAGGTCACTACTGGTATGTCGGTTAATACTGCTAATTCCATTCTACATTTTTCTAATGATGAGATTATTAATAATACAAACCAATTAGGAGTTTCCCTAGGTAGTAATGATAGTGAAATTTCAAATTCCGTCAATGATATCATGGATTTAGAGACGGAGCGGGCTTTAGAGATGATTCGTAACTTAGCAGCGGTTAAACCCATGAATGATTCCGATATTGATGCTTTCGGGGTCAGGGTGCTCGATAATTTTTGTGCGGATCTTGTTCCACCCCTCCCTGAGTCTGAGGAGGAGGACGAAACATCTGAGACTGTTGTGGTTAGGTCCACTGAGCCTGGTTGTGAGGACCGACTGGAGGGTCAGAACAAACCTAAATGCAAGTGGAAGCAGAAGATTTACCTGGCTTCGGCAGTGCGTAGGAGTGCTAGGATCCGTACGGCTAAAAAATTTCATGACGAAATATGAAAGGAATCTTTTGGAATAGTAGAGGTCTGAAAGACTTGGCTAAAAGAAGGTTTCTTGCAGAGGCGTCTATCGAGCGTAGGCTAGATTTTATCGCATTGTCGGAAACTGGTAGAGATAATTTTTCGCCACATTTTCTCAATACTTTATCGGGAGGTATTGATTTTGATTGGCATTGTCTGCCACCGAGAGTAAGATCGGGTGGGATCTTACTCGGAGTTAGATTCGATTCGCTCGAAGTCCGAAGTGTGGTGATGGGAGATTTTGCAGTTAAGTTTCGGGTGCGGTCGAAGGCCGATGGGTTTAATTGGGCTCTGGTGGCGGTATATGGTGTTGCACAGCCTGAACTCAAACTTGAGTTCTTGGCTGATCTGGTTCGGATTTGCGGCTCTGAGCAGCTTCCAATCCTGGTAGGGGGTGATTTCAACATTATTAGAAGGCGTGAGGAGAAGAACAATGATAATTTCGATGGGAGATGGTCGTTTATGTTTAATACTATCATTGAAAGCTTGGATCTGAGAGAGATAGAGCTTTCGGGAAGAAAATTCACCTGGGCTAACGCGTTGCCAAATCCGACGTTTGAAAAGCTGGATCGAGTACTAGATAGCGTCGAATGGGAACAGAAGTTTCGCTTCATAACAGTTCAGGCACTTTCCAGTGGTATTTCTGACCACACGCCTTTATTTATAGACTCTGGTGAGGCTACCCACTTGGGAAACAAAAACTCGTTTTCGTTCGAGCTGGCTTGGTTTGAGCGAGACGACTTCTTTGATCTCGTAGCCAGGGAACGGGCTAAGGATGTAGGAGGCAGGACTGCGCTTGAGCGTTGGCAGAATAAGATCAGACACTTGAGAAGTTTTCTACATGGGTGGGCTAAGCATCTTAGTGGGATTTACATGGTCGAAAAGGAAAGGCTTCTTACCCTTATTCAGTCCCTAGATGTAAAAGCAGAATCCACGGTTTTGCCGGCCTCGGAGCTTCATGCCAAGCTTGACGCGGAGATGAGATTGAAAGAGCTTCTTCGTGAAGAGGAATTAAAGTGGCCACTGCGGGCCAAGGTCCGATGAGTTGTCCAGGGGGACGCGAAAACTCAATTCTTTCACATGATCGCCAATGGCAAACACAGAAAGAAGAGGATCTTTCAGCTTGAACAAGATGAAGGAACGATTTTAGGATAGGAGAACCTAAAATTATACATAACCGAGTATTACAAGCAGTTGTTTGGGCCTCCAGAGGATAACTGTGTTTCTTGGATGAGTCTAGGATTGAGGATGTTCCTCAACTTACTGCTGTTGAGAATGATATTTTGGCTGCTCCTTTTTCTGAGAAAGAGGTGTTTGAGGCCATCTCGCAGATGAAAAATAAAAAGGCTCCCTGACCGGATGAATTTCCGGCGGAGTTCTATAAGAAGTGCTGGCATATTATTAAGGGGGATTTGTTGCCGTTGTTCCATGATTTATTCTCTGGACAACTTCAGCTATTTCAACTGAATTTTGGAACGATAACCCTGCTTTCTAAGAAAACAGAGGCTGTGAGAATTGAGAAATTCAGGCCCATCCGTCTTCTTAATGTTAGTTTCAAAATCTTTACCACGGTCGGGACTAATAGGCTCACACAGATTGCCATTCTGTGGTGCAGCATTCCCAAACTGCTTTCATGCCGGACAGAAACATCCTAGAAGGGGTTGTGGTCCTTCATGAAACGCTCCACGAGATTCACACGAAAAAACTAGATGGAGTTGTTTTCAAGGTGGATTTCGAGAAAGCGTATGATAAGGTCAAATGGCATTTCCTTCAACAGGCCTTACACATGAAGGGTTTTGATGAAGCCTGGCGACGCCAGGTAGAATCTTTCACACAAAAAGGGAGTGTTGGAATTAAAGTGAATGATGACATAGGTCATTATTTCCAGACACACAAGGGCCTGAGACAAGGTGATCCAATGTCTCCTATTTTGTTCAACATTGTGGTTGATATGTTGACAATTTTGATAGGTAGGGCAAAGGAGGCTGGTCAGGTGGGTGGCTTGGTGCCTCATCTAGTTGATGGATGTGTGTCTATCCTACAGTACGCTGATGATACAATCATCTTTATGAAGCACGACTTGGCAAAAGCGAGAAATATGAAGCTGGTGTTATGCTTATTTGAACAATTGACCGGGTTGAAGATTAACTTTCATAAAAGCGAGTTGTTCTGTTTTGGTAGAGCCAATGAGGAACAAGAGGCTTATAGGCAATTGTTTGGATGCGAATTGGGGACATTACCTTTCACGTACTTAGGTATACCCATTCACCATCGTAAGCTGACAAACAGAGAATGAAGTGTATTGAGGATCAATTTGAGAAGAAACTGAGTTGCTGGAAGGGCAAACTCATGTCTTACAGAGGCCGATTGATTCTTATTAATTTGGTGCTCACGAGTATGCCTATGTTTCTCTTGTCTTTCTTCGAAGTCCCAGTTGGTGTTAGGAAAAGGCTGGACTTCTATCGATCCAGATTCTTCTGGCAGAGCGATGAAATAAAAAGAAAATACAAACTCACCAAATGGGATGTCATTTGTCGACCAAAGGACCAGGGGGGCCCTGGCATTGAGAATCTTGAAGTCAAGAACAGATGTCTTCTCAGTAAGTGGCTATATAAGTTATCAGTTGAGACTGATGCCACGTCGGCGCAGATTCTCCATAGTAAGTATCTGCAGTCCAAAACTTTGTCCCAGGTGACAGTGAGACCGACGGACTCGCCTTTTTGGAAGGGGCTCATGAGAGTCAAAGCAGCCTTCTTTAATAGGACAAAGTTTATAATCAGTAATGACACTACCACGCGCTTCTGGGAGGATACTTGGCTTGGAGAGACGCTGCTGGCGCTTCAGTATCCGTCCATGTATAGTATTGTTCAACGACGTGATGCTTATGTTGCAACGATATTGCAGTCCATCCCCCTTAATATTCATTTTAGGAGAACGCTTGTTGGCAACCGGTGGGAAGCGTGGCTTCATTTAGTGAGTAGACTGATGGAGGTTCAGCTATCTCATCAGCCCGATCAGTTGTGTTGGAAGCTTACTAGGTCTGGAGAGTTCACAGTTAAATCGATGTATATAAATGTCATCAACTCTAGGGCCATTCCTAGTTCCGAATATGTTTGTAAAGTCAAAGTTCCTTTGAAAATTAAAGTGTTTATGTGGTTTGTGCATAAACAAGTCATATTAACAAAGGATAACTTGGTAAAACGCAACTGGACAGGATCTACTAGCTGTAGTTTTTGTCATCGGGATGAAACTATCAAACATCTTTTTTTTATTGCCCGTTGGCCAAAGTTTTGTGGCAGACGGTGCACATTGCCTTTAACATTACTCCTCGAAATTCTGTCAGTACGTTATTTGGAACATGGCTTGTTGGGATAGAGTTCGAAACAGCTAGACACATTCGCGTAGGAGTATGTGCTTTGCTGTGGGCAATTTGGAACTGCAGAAATGATTTGACTTTTAACAGAACAACAAATATTCATGTTTTGCAGGTTATATTCCGAGCCACTGCGCTGATCCCTATGTGGTCGTTACTCACTCCGACGGAGGCCATGGAGCGTTTGGTTACTGGATCTATCCGGTGGGAGATGGTAGCACGGGATATCTTCAACCGGTTTGGATGGCGGTCATGTAATAGGATAGGCGATTAGTTTTTCTATCTTTGTTATGCCAGCCGGTTGTGGCCTCTTGGCTTTTATGTTTTTGGCATTGTGGCTCTTTGTGAGCTTGCCGTTACTTTGTTTCAGACCATAAGACCTTGTTGAACCTATTTGTTTATTTATAAAGATGGCCGTATGCATCTTTCTGATGCAGAGGCCGGGGAATTCCCCCTTTTAAAAAAAAAGTTGATCTGTTTACACCATGAATACTAAAATTAGAAAACTGAGGTGCTACCTCTCCAATTTCATCTAGTAGAGCGATCAACGAGCTCCTTGCAGTCCGATTCCATCATCACATGTCTGAAGCCTCGGAGCTGTGCAAATACAACATCATAACTCGTATATGTGAATATTACAGGTGTCCTTCTTTTCTAAGCATACAAGAAATGGGCAATTTTTACAAGGAACCGCATATACGGTTGTATCATATACAAATACAATTTGGTCCCCGCAAAAAATATACAATTTGATCATCCACTCTAACACCCTCCCTGAGTCAAAAACGGGTGTCTTGCGATTACTAAGACTATCCCAAACATCCAAGAAGAGTGGAGCTGCTAAGCCCTTGGCAAAAATAAGCATGATAAGGTACGGTGCCGGAGCCTCACCCATGGCCACGCGATCTCGAACAAAGTATGGATCAATCTCTACGTGATTCACTCTTTGATGGTTAGCTCGATCCCGAGTCATGAATACCGAACCGACGTTATCGCATAACACTATTGTGCGCTAGTTAGATTCTTAGAGTCGGTCCACTGTCTCCTGCATAATAGGCATAGGCATAGTGTTGATCATTTATGGCTTTACTGTTGTAGTTATGTCGGTTTTGTTTTTTAACTTTTGTCAGACTGATGGTGTGTGGCTGTATGCATCCTAACTATACAAAGATTGGGTATTGTTTATTATGTTTTGTATCCACTTGGTGCTACATTTTGAGTTAATAAAAACACTCTTTATCGAAGAAAAATCTTAGAGTAGCCAACAAGATTCACATCAACTCTATATTCAGTCTTTGCACTCGAGCGTGAGACATCATGTTGGCTCTTGGCAGGCAGGACACCAAATTGGCAAACGCGTCCTCATAGGATACCTCTTGGACCATGTCCCAATCCGTCAACAACAATCTCACATGACATGACAAAAATTCAGTCACGTAATGCGCTGTACCCCCGTATGTAACCAAGTAGTAACAAAAACCTGACCGGCCGGAGCATGGGTGGAAGCTCCACAGCTCTTGACTTGACTAGTGAAAGTGACAAAAGTGCACATGTTACACGAATGTCTACGTTCATGAATCAGTGTCTAGCTTCCCTACATACAGATTGTCAAAGTTGTTGATTACGCCAGTCGCCAGTCAGTCCTCTATTTTGGCATACGTACATTTCCAGGAGCTGTCACCTGTATTGTCTACTAGCTACAGCTTAGCTAGTGTACAAGACTAGTTATTCCATGTCCCCCTCAACCCGGCCAATTCTCCCGGCCTATAGCGCCGTGGTGATAATTCGTGCCCTCCGAGGCAGAGACACCTCAGCTAGTTGCGGCTGCCAGAGAAACCGCGAGCGCGTACATGTCAATGTCCCAATGAATATCCGTGATACCTAGCGCGAGCGCGTACATGTCAATGTCCCAATGAATATCCGTGATACCTTTCACACACAATTCTCCGTGTCTGCTGCCTGGACAACGTACGACGACCGGCCTCGAAGACGACTTTTACCCGGCTTGAAATGGGTTCAGTGAAATAGCGAACTCTGGACTACCTTGCTGACTTTTCGGCCGATGCTTCAATAAACTTCTGAGTTTTAACAAGTTTGCTCCCTTAAAACGAAAACACAGAGATGACAACGTGCTTGGCTCATGGCGCACCTCCTGTGGATGTAGGAGGAATAAGATTTCGACACCCACATAGATGCATTTTTCAGTTCATTTAATGGTGTTTATCATATACTAAAGCATAATATAGGTCAAAAATAGAGAAACATGTTAGAAAATCCGACAAAAAATAGAAAGATATACTAAAGCATAATACTTTGAAATTTTTTCCTTGCGGGAGGTAAAACTTTGAAACTTGATAAAGAACGAGGGATAAATTCACCAAGTTTCAAATTTTAAAACCCTAAACCCTGAACAAAAAATTAATATTACAAATTAAGCCAATTCATATGAAACTTGCTTTGGTAAGACTTGGTAAAAACTTAAATATTTCAATTATCAAGTTTCAGTACTTAAAACTTGGTAGAAAAATAGCTTGTAAAAAAATGTATTCAAGAGTGGTCTTGTTATTAGCTCTCATCGCAAGGAATATGCACATGCAACTTGAAACATAAATTCAACTTTTGGTTCAAAGATATACTCCCTCCTTCCCAAAATAAATGTCTCAACTCTAGTACAACTTTATAATAAAGTCAGTACAAAGTTGAGACACTTATTTCGGGATGGAGGGTGTAATAAATACTCCCCCCGTCCTATAATATAAGAACATTTTTCATGTTGTGTTAGCTTGAAAAACGTTCTTATATTATAAAACGGAGGGAGTACAATTTTAACGGACAAAAGGAAAAGGGCAAAGTTTGCAGACCTAAAAAATCAAGGTGGACTGGGCATTCTAGATGTGACGATTCATAATAAGGCTCTGATGATGAAGAATATTCATAAATTCCTCAACAAGCAGTCTCTGCCATGGGTGGAGCTTATCTGGCAAACTTACTATTCTGAATCCCCTTCTGGTGACAAATTGGAAGGATTTTCTTGCTGGAAATGTCATCTGAAAGTTCTCAAAGAATACAAAGATAACTCAATTTGCAAAATGGAAATGGTGGCACTATGTTGCTTCGGCATGATACCTGGCTGGACCAACCTCTCAAAGACAAATTTCCTGAGCTTCATTCATATGCTTTGGATGAATCACTTTCAGTTAGAGACTGGACACTTCAACAAGATACCTGTCAGTTGTTTTACATGCCAATGTCCACCCAAGCCTATGATCGGTTCCAATTGTTGGAAAATTTAATTCAAAATCAGGTACAGCCACAAGGAAAGGATCAATGGGTAAGCAAAGGTCAGAAAGGCAAATTCTCCTCTATTACAATGTACCACAATTTGCACCCACAACAAGAGAAGCTAACAATATTCAAATGGCTCTGGAAAAATGCCTGTAGGCTCAGACACAAAATCTTATTTTGGCTGCTACTTCATGACAGAGTTAATACTAGGAATCTCCTCAAAAGGAAAAACTTCCACCTGGAATGCTATGAATGCGTATTCTATAATGATAAGACTGAAGAAATACTGAGACATCTCTTTCGGGACTGCGAATCTGCACAAGATTGTTGGCACAGTGTGTTACCAAGAAAAAAACTGGGAATTTCCTCCTCAGATGACATTGAGCTAATTTTCCAGCTTCTTCCTAAGGGCATTGCTATGGAGATTATAATTCAAGGATGCTGGACCACTTGGTGTCAAAGGAATGGATTTTTTTAGAAAAGAAGCACCAAGCATAAGATGTTGGAAATATAGGCTAAAAGAGGATTTGAGATTATTGGCTCACAAGATAAAAGCAAAGCATTTTAACACCCTTCAGAAGTGGATCGGGGATCATCTGAAGTGATTCCTTGCTAAGAACCTTAGTTACTCTTCTGTTTCTATGTTGGAAAAAAACTGGCATATAGGATACAGATAATTGGTCTTCTTTTTTCCGTAAATATTGTAACCTTCTTCTTTTAATAGAAAATACTATAGAACTATTGTTCTGCTGTTGGGGCTTCAAAAAAAAAGGAAAAGGCACGAGAAATGGGATGGGCCGAGCATGCAGTGTCTGCTAAAAGCTGCATGCATGGACCCTCCTCCTCTGCCCTCCCCCGTTCAAAATCTTTTTTGTTTAAAGAGCCAAACACTTGCAGGCTCCCAACCAAGTTTACATATCGTGAGGCAAACACGCGGCCGACCAAGTGTGCCACTACGGATTTTTCGTGGGAATCGAATCGTTCAGGGTTCAAACCCCAAGTATGCTCCATATAGTGTGAAATAAGCATCTGAGGCAGTGGCAGAGTTTTATATTCAAAGTACCAAATTTCTCTTTCTTCTAACTAATTCAGCTCAGACATCAGCATTCTTTTTTGTACATGACATCCTTTCAGATAATACAGTTTGGGGTGTACCATTGGATATGGCTTTTATACCCTTGTATATATGCTCAGTGCAACGATGAGATCAATAAAAGCTTCAACTGCGAACCAATCTGTGGTTGGATGTTTAGAAGGACAGTGGTATCTCCAGCCTATCAGGATTCAAGTACTGGTGCTCGCATTTATCCTGGATTTATTTCAGGATTTCCGGCGATGCGCGTTCAGTGGGAGGAGACGTTCCCGTCGATTACGAGGCGCCTACGGTGACTTCGTAAAATCTCAAGATGATATGCCGGTTCAATCTTTCGGAGGTGCGTGTGTATGCATTCATAGGAATGAGTGTATGCGAGTGTATATGAGCGCTTGCGTCTATACTATGTTTAAAAAAAAGCTTCAACTATCTAGTGAAAATGCATCAGTGAATTTTGCACGTGGCTCGTCCGTGAGACCGTGACACTTTGCTTTGTGCGGCGGTTTCCCGGTTCACACACCAGATACCACTCAACTCACTCACACATCAGGGAATCGATGCTGCGATCGAGCTCTCCTCCCTATAAATTCGCGGGGCATCCTTGCACAGCCCGTATCATCCATCCGAAGACCTGCCTAGTAAAGGGCCCTAGTAAAGAGCCATTTGCATCAAGGAACTGATGGCTGCTGCCCATATCACCTCCTTGTCCTTCTCCATCCACCAAATAATGTTCCATTCGCCGGTGGCCCGAAATGGTGGCCGGAGAGGCCGTCCAAATGCTTTTTTCTGCCCTTGGGCGCCGGTGATCTGCCATGGGCGACGGGAGGCTACGTCCCGTGCGCTGTCCGATAACTGTGATTTCCAGGTATATATAGTCCTTTTCGCAAAAAAAGGTATATGTAGTTCTGGTACAACACAACAGTTAACATGAATATTTTGTCACTGAAAATGCACGCTTGTTGTGTGTACTCTCTCTCTCTCTCTCTCTATTTTGTTAAGTCTCAGTTGTAATTGCATTTTTCTAAATCAAAAAAGACTTACGAAAATCTCAATAAATTCAGAACAGAATGAGGCTTGCACTTTTGTAGACTAGGTTGCATTTTTCTAAATCGAAAAGACTTAAGAAAATCTCAATTGATTGGGACATAGATGAACCGTAATTTTATAGGACGATGTATAACAAACATTAAAAGCTTACGATATTTTGGAAGTAATTTTTTGAGAAATTCGATGGTCAATATAATAGTATACGACTCGGCAATCTAAATAATTTTCATACATTAAAAGTCAAAGTTCGAAATATTTGAATGAATGTTATCAAGATTGTTGTTAACTCACAGTGGTTAGTAGTTTATGATATAACACATGTGTCTAAATTTTGTTTTCTTGTTACAAAGGATTTGCTCTCCGTGCAACACCAAGAGGGCCTAACAGGTGTGCAAGCGTTGTTCCTTCGGCACCCAAAAAACAGTAGTGGCACGATGACCACTGTTGATCACCTCAAACACCTCTGCATTGACCAATATTTCCAAGACGAGATCAGCAATGTCGTGGACTCGTGCATGGATCTCACCCATAGTGATAATCTCCTCGATGTAACCCTTTCCATGAGGCTGATGAGGGAAGCTGGATATCATGTTTCGGCTGGTCAGCAAACTACATTTTATATATTTTTACAAAATAGTGTGAGTGGTATAATAACATATAGGTGTAGCCAACTCCAGAATAAAATATTTTGTCTTCCTTAAGCAGATTTTTCTCAGAATTTTTTTTCATTGTATGTACTTGCCTGAAAACCCTTCTCCTCACCGCGGCAGATGAGGTTCTTCAAAAGTTTGCAAATGGTAATGGTGATTTCAGCCTAGCTCATAGCCAAGACGTCAGAGGATTGCTGAGCTTGCATGATGTGTCACACCTCAACATGGGAGAAGCTTCACTCTACAAGGCAAAGGAGTACTCGGGCAAACACCTTAGATCTACACTGAAGTACTTGGAGCCAAAGCTTGCAAGATATGTAAGGCAATCACTAGACCATCCATATCATGTCAGCCTCATGCAGTACAAGGCCAGGCACCACCTAAGCTACCTCCAGAGCTTGCCCACTAGGAACACTGCAATTGAGAAGCTGGCACTTGCGGAGTTTCAGATTAACAAGTTGCAGCATCAGAGGGAAATGCAAGAGGTTAACAGGTACTCTCCTTCCATTATTTTTGTGGAGATTGTCTAATCTACTCATTCTTTTGATAAGAGAAATGCTAGGACTCTTGCAATCTATAAATTAATAATTTTAATTGCTCATGTACTCCCACAATTAAAAGTTGGGAGATTTTTACTATGAAATGTTCATTTTTCACACAGATGGTGGATGGATCTGGGATTGGCTGAAGAAATACCGGCTGCAAGGGACCAAGTAGTGAAATGGTACATGTGGCCCATGACTATCCTCGAGGGTTACTCCTTCTCTAAGTATCGAATTGAGATCACAAAGATCATCTCAATGGTCTACATCGTGGATGACATCTTCGATCTTGTTGCCACACAAGAGGAGCTCTCCCTCTTTAATGATGCAATCATAATGTGAGCATGCATGTTACCATTATAGATTAATGCATTTAGACTCACCGCCTGCACACAAATAAATCGCCTCCTAAAACGTTCACTCAAACAACCATACTTTTTCTAACATTGACATGTTGCCACGGGAATTGTGTAAACAAGTGCATAAATAGGTGCTTAAAAACAACCAAAACTAATGGAAAAAACAATGTGAGATTGTTCTTGGTTTACATTTTAGAAACAACAAAACATATGAATATCTGACAAAATTATGTATAAAAAGAGAGAGAAAGTTGAACTGCACTTAACGCGGCACATCTTTTAACAAAAATGTGAAGCATGAACTATATAAGTTTGCTCCAAGTGTCCAACACATATATATCGTCAATGCCCACACAACAAATTAATGCAAAAGATTTTATCTTGTGATTAACATGCATGACTTGATTCCTCTGGAAGAGAATGACTTCATGTGGCATGTTTTACATGGATAGATTAGTGCAAAAAAATGTATTTACGAGTATATTCATGACTTGCTAATGCCACACGATTTTGATCGGACGGCTATCCGATCAATAATTGAGGTCGCATTGAAGCATGCATGTCCATAGAAATCTAGTAATGGGGGTTATTTATTTATATATAGAAGATATGTTAGTTAGACATCCGAGGCTTGTGAGTATTTTTTGTAGATTTATACTTTTATTGTTTTAAATGGAAATAGGATATGGTAGAATTTTTTTGCCAATAGTGCCATCTATTTGCTAATGGAGGGAAAAATTGTGGTTTAATTAAGGCCTTATACGATGATGTATAAGTACATGTTCTTATGATAAAAGTTTCACACACAACATGCACACTTTGACAGGTGGAATCTTGAAGCTGCTGATTCACTCCCAAGCTACATGATATCATGCTACAAGGCTCTTTACAATATAACAAATGATATCGCTGACATGTCCATGAAAGAGCATGGACTGAACTCAATCGATCATCTCAAGAAAGCTGTATGTCTTCTGGAATAATTCTTCATTTTGCTTGCCTAAGAAATTAAATATATTAATAGAATCACCTCAGATATTTGTATTTATGTATGGCTGTGTGCATCTCTTGATGCAGAGGCCATGAGTAATCCTCCTTTCAAAAAAATATATTTAAATTTA
>NC_041391.1:73691486-73691958 GCF_002162155.2 Triticum dicoccoides | reverse complement strand
CCCCCTCTCTCTCCTCTATCTTTTCTAGCCACACCCACCACAACTTCATTGTTCCCCCTCTCTCCCATCTATCTCTTCCAGACGTGCGAAGGATTCCCCCCTTTTTCTGCGAGCGGTGTGATGAGAAGGATGACACACAAATCGCACAACTCAAATGAGGCGCATCGTGCGGCTGGCAGGCGATTGATCAGGATCTAGCGCCTAGCACCACCCACTAAACAAACAATACATATTAAACATTGTCTCCTATACTTGTGCTAATGCCTATTTTTATTGAAACGCCAAGTACAATATATTGTGCTAACGTCTCTTTGCGGGAGTTCGAACCTCCGCCACGTAGGACTCTGACACACCCGGCCCACACAAAACCACACCTGGATCCCGCGTCTATATTCTATCCCCCTTGCTCTGCATCTGTTTCATCCCTGGACGACACCGCAACCATACAACCTGGTCGCCCGGTCACCATGCC
>NC_041391.1:73679684-73689539 GCF_002162155.2 Triticum dicoccoides | reverse complement strand
GCTGATGCCATTCGATGCTCAATGATGACAATTTGTGCGCACAATGTGATTTTGAGAGCCGTTTCTTATTCGTTGATGATGATAAAACTCATATATTCTAGTTATTTAATTTACGCAGTTTTACAACTAATAGTTTAGTCCAGTGGTGTTGATCCTATTGTTCGTTTGCGTCTGTCATCTCTCTGAGTCTGTAAACGCATTTAACTGCCTACTTATGCATTCTTTGTGATTACACGATATGCGAGAGATCAAATGACGTACTTGGTACTCCCTTCGCTCCAAAATAAGTGTATCAAACTTAGTACAACTTTGTCATGTTCATAAAATAAGTAGCATATGATCCACGTGCGTAATACCTTAGGAAACATATAACTCAGAAAGGGTTATACTTATCTATAGACTATTGATGGAACTCAGGTCTACTTCTCATGTTAATGTATGCCGACCTTTTGATGCAAATTTTGACGAATAAGTTCACCACAAGAAACTTGTTAATAGATGACAATCCTTGTCCGTCACAGATCAGCCAAAAACTGTCATGCATGTCCATCCCTGATGGATTTAAAATCCGTCGTTTATATCGCGTCATAATTTGACATCATACCTTCGATGATGGTTCTTGGCCGTCGTGGATCTGCCCCAGCCCACCGAGCCCAAATTAGGTTGTGACGGAACAAACCGTCACCGATTTACATGACGTGGAAGCAACATGGGCGTCTACATGGTTCTGACGTGGAGGCCAACATGACCAATTTAGTAACGAGCACAATTAGGGGTTTGGCCCAATAGTTTCAGTCATGTCCAACCGATTAGTTGCTTAGTTGTTTATTTTTGTCCTGCCAATTAGCCTACCTGTCTTTTTAGTCCAACCCATTAGCGTCTTTTTAAATCCAGCATGTTTTCTCGGTGCAGCACAATTTACAACCAGACAAACAAATTCTATTCATTTAAAAAATAGCATTGTTCATATGACAATACAGAATTCCAACAACCTAATCTGATTTAAAAAAAGTTTAATATCAAAACATCAACATATCTAGAAAGTGCTATAAGCACATATTTTTTTTAAACAAAATCGAGTAACTTGACTTCATTGAAAAGATCTGCTAGCTAATTTTAATCTCCAACACTACACCACCGCTTCCAGGCAGCTATTCGGACCCAAGTATTTCTTGCTAAAAAACTTCAATATTTAGTAACACGGACTAACGGCCAAACCTGCATAAAATCCAGAACACATACAAAATTATAATAAGTTATAACAACCAGATCACAACGAATCTGGAGAGTAATAATATTAGTTGATTTTTCAAGCAATCATCTGATGGACACACCACTACTATATTAAGGTACCATGAAAATGTGGGGAACCCACGCTAAAAAAGCAGACTAGTTACAAGTTACAAAAATTGTTCTAGAAATGTGACATTGTATCATCCCAACATAGAAAGTGCAACAACATTTTAGGGATGATACAATGCAATTTCCTAATTATTCTCTTTACAGTAAAATGAATATAAGGGAAAGTATTATAAAATAGGGCACATGACAATGAACCAACTAAACTAAAATCATGTTAACAATGTAGCCATTTGTTAATGATATGTAAAAATATTAACATGATTTTCTAAATGAATACCAGTTGCTTTCTGTAAAGAGCTCTCACATGAAAATGTATGAAGTAAATAATTCAAGGGAATATATGAGATCTATTTTTTTAGTTCTGATTGTATACATAAACATTTTAGTTTAACTTAGCACACCATTGATTAATTATTCTTTCCAGTAGGCTTTAACCAATGACGTGGTGTGAATAATACCAAGAAATAGGGAATATGCTAGTAATAACATTGAAATTTTGAGACCGAACAAATGCACTATGTAGCAAATCGAACACTCCTAAATCTGAAGCGAAAATAATATACCATCTATTAGTAATCTTAAAGAAAAGCATGCAATCTTCACTTCTATCGCTCCTTCAGATTGCAATTTTGTGTAGGTGCATTTCCAAAAATACAATAGTATGGAATCCATCACATTTCCTATAATAAGCAAAAAAACTCAGCATCAACTAAACTGTTAGCTTGCAAATCCAAAGAAGAAAGAGAAACAAAAATATTATTTATACAACTACATTAAGAAGTTAGGTAATAATTGAATAAGACGTCAAGGCAGTAATGTGTTCATTTCAAGGGTTTCACTTTGTGTCACCTATTTGAAGCGCCAAGAAGACGTAGGACTGAGGAAGTCCCTGCAGAATTCAGATGCATACTTTCAGGTGCAACAGCAAGCGTTGGAGGATTTTAACACCAAACAAGAGAAAGCTAATAAGCTTGCTAATCTTACTTTCAGCATGATGGGTATCTAAGATATCATTTCTTTATCTTTTTTGAAGTGGTTTCAATTATGAACTTATTATGGTGTCGTGTGTATTTGCACTAATGGCCAACTTTGACGCCTAGTGTATGTAATATATTGCTTTGTTGTTGCCTATATTTGCACCGGTAGCAAACTTTTGATCCCCAGTGGATGTAATATGTGTAATAGCTGTAATAGCCTAGCATTTGTTGCTTGCTTATTTATTTTTGTATAGCCTTGTTTATTTATTTTGTTATAGTCACTGCAGTTATTTTTCTTGGTTTTATAATGGCCACAATAACCATGGGCCTGCATACGCTCCGTGGTAACCATGGGCCTCTTACGGGTCATATGATCCATGGTCCACACGTCGGCCGTACTAATCATGGGCAACGCCTGGACCGCAATATGGGCCATAAAAGGGCTAAAAGCAGATGATGTGTTTATGGGCCAGTACATAATTATGGACCATTAATTGGCCGAAAGAAATCAAAGGCTTAATACTATCGACAGGCATAATGGGCCATTAATGGGAAGAAATACATGACGAGATGAAACAACCCAAAGGATTAACGGGCCACAAATAGGTCGAATGTAACCATGACTAAATTTGGCCCAGAAGCAGAACAGGCCGGTAACGGACTGAAAGTAATTGAGGGCCGAAACCGAGCCTAAGAATTTATGGGCCTTTAAAAGGCCGAAAGATAACATGGTCCAATTGTATCATGGTTCGTTAGTGGGTCCATAGCCATTTACTGTTCTTTATGGGCGAAAATCACCATGTGTCGTTAATTGGCCGAGAGATACAGAAGGCCTCATATGGGCCGAAAGACATCATGAGCCACACATGGGCCGAAAGTGTGAAGGAGCTGGAATCAAATTGGGTGGCCCAAATGACCCATGCTATAACGGGTCATGTGTACCCAGGCCATAAGTGTGCCATATGCGAACAAGCCGTTAAATGCTTTGAATGGGATGGCTTGCTAACTTTTGACCAAGTCAAGTGAGACGACCTTTTCAATCTAAATGGGCCACTATTAGGTCATGCCACATGTCGATGTTTCATAGGTACACTTTGTCCAATGGATGGATGACATCTGTCGGAACACATAGCTGACACATGGTTCCGTTAGCGAATGAGAATTTGACACGTGGAAAATCATCGTTGGCCGGGCTTTTAGTGGGTATCTGATCCAAAACCGGCACCCAATAGCTTAATGGCGACTTGCTACGGTAGATGCCACGTGTCGGTTACCCTTTGACGAAAACACTTCCATGATGCGCCATTTATCATCACGGAAGTGAACACTTCCGTGACAATAAATTGAGTATTGTCATAGAACATTTCCGCGACAGACATGTATGATTATCTTGGTTCTGTCATAAAATTGTTACGGATGTACATGCGTGATAGAAACGTGACCTACTGTGACAAACATGTATTATCACGAAAGTGTTTTTTTATAGTGCCTCCTCCTGGCTTTGAGGAGAAAGGTAAATATATTACAGGGAATTTGAATAATTTATGTTTAGATGTTGATTATCTCTTACAAGATGATGCTTCAGAACCTACACCTATGGGCCTTCAAGTCTGGAAAAACCACTTTGAAACTGATATGGGCAACTCTTTAAAAGTTCAGGTACCTATGGAATGGATTTTCTTGATCTGTAACATTCTTATAACTCCAGAAAAGTTTGAGTGGGCCTCATCCTTTCTGAAATTTCAAATGTGGTCCATTATTATATCTTCCTCCCATCGGTTGAATCTGGTTGATTTTTTTCATCCCTTAGTGCCGCCCCTCTTCTCGGGCTATTGTATGTGTGTAGGAGGGGAACTTGGAGCATCAGGACACAGTTTCTTGCTCCACCCCTCAAGGTCACTCCTTCTCTATAGTGGTTGTCACTACTAGTGCTCTTTACATGAAAGGCGAGAGGAAGGACAGAATCCCCATCGTGGAGACTGAGGTGAGAAGAAGTGTGAGACTGCAACATCTTGCAAATGGATTTAGAAGGAAATCTTCACTAGTAGAAAAAACCCCATTCATCCCGGTTCGTGAGGGCCATTTGTCTCGGTTCCCGAACCGAGACTAAAGGGTCGTTACTAAAGCCCTGTCCCTTTAGTCCCGGTTCGCCCAGGAACCGGGACATATGGGGCTCTACGTGGCCGATGCCGCTTGCCCGGGTAGGGGGGCCTTTTGTCCCCGTTGGTGCCACCAACCGGGACCAAAAGGCTTCCACGTGTCAGCATTTCAGGGACTGGGTTTTTTGTTTTTTTCTGAAGGGGGGGGGGGGTTGGGGGGTTTTGTACGGTTAATTTAGGGGTTTCATATATTGTGTTATCAAGCTAATAGAGAGAAGTGTCCTCTCTTATCTCCGTGCTTGGTCGACGCTACGTATAGAGAGGACTCGGCACGCTAGCTAGCTAGTAAGCAAATGAAGGAAACTATTAAGTACAGAAGATCGTCATGAACATATACAGACAGAAGTGATCGACCTCTCCTTCTCTCCGAGAGATTGGTCGAACAACAAGTTTTCGTATATCTTACCGATGGTACTGTCTACATATATATATACAATGTGTAAGATCTCTTACAGTACCCTAACATATGAACTCAACTTCCACATGCATGGTGGTATTCTCTGGCTTTATTGATGACGTGGTCAACAAAGAATCCAGACAATTCCTCTGGAATTGCTCGCATGCGATCTTGTGGTAGGAGTTCATTCCGCATCTCCCACATCTAATTTGAATAAGGGGTCAATACATATATATGAATGAAACTCAACAGAAATAATGGTAATAAAATAAACTTGTGAATACTTTTGCTTACGCACTTGATATTGTCTTTTAGAGTAGCCCCGCCTATTCTTGGCCGTCGTGTAGTAGATGAACTCGCAGACGTAGTATCCACAGTAATTATTCCTGGGTCCCTGCCACAAGAACTTTACGAGAAATAGAGGTCAACCAAACTGATAATGAATCATTATAAATGGCATTGATGAAAGTAGCTAGAATCAACGGGAGATGCGCGGAACTAGCTAGCTAGTAGTACTTACTTTCAGGAATTTCCATCGCAGATCCCGTGGCAGTCCCGAAACTTGTACGGTGAATACTTTCCAAACCCTGCGAGACAAAGAAAACAATTACTTGATATCATGAAATGAACAAAGTTGCCGATATGGTGCGATAATGATCGATTCAACTTACTTCTCGAGCATTTTACATCCGCATATTCCTCGCGATCTTTTCGTCTAGAGTCTAAGACGCTTACTAGTCCCTGCTCAAGCTTAATCTCTAGGAGAATATAGTGGAAACTGTGCACGCATGCATATACCTCATCAATTACATTAATTACTATAACCTCGAGTAATAATTAAGGGAAACCAAATATGCACAAGACAGTAACACTCACTTGAAGTTGTAAGGAAAGAGTATTGTATCTTTGTTCTGATTTATTACCAACAATCGTAGAAAGTTCTCCTGGTTTCTTCGGCATGAAATTTAACCGTAAATTCATCTATGAGATTTGTGTTAATGAACCCAATATCATACATTTCAGCTTTTCTGCATTCGACGATCTTCAATCTGCATAATATAGTGAGGATAATTATATATACATGCAATGAAAGAGCTGAGCTATATGTAGGGACTTAATGACAGAAGTAGTACTTATAGACAGTAGCAAGCAACCATTAATTTATCGAGGGCCTTTAGATTGAAAAACTGGAAGAACTCCCCAAATGGAACATACAACTCCTCAATTCCAACGAGGTCATGTTGATCCTCTTTAACTTTCAGCGTCAAAGTATCGATTTTCTTCCCAGCTGACTGCTTTCTGCAGGTTTCCATGTACCAATCATGGAATCTTCGCATCATCATTGTTAGAGTAGTTCCATCTTTGATGAGAGGCTTCCCGTACTTGTATTTGAATTTGTCCACCTCCATTATATCAAAATGTGCATCGTCGTAATCTCCAGGATTGGTACCGAGCAAGATCCCCGGATGATTAGCGACGATACCGCTAGACATCTTGAGCGGGGGGCACGATTGGTTCGCTTGTTCGCCAATCTGGGGAATTTTTTTCCCAGTTCTTTGTTCTTGTAACCTTTTGTCACTGCAAGTACTTCCCGACCGCTTCGCTTCCTTATATGTCTTTTCAGTAATGCGCTCATAATTGGTTTGTGGCGGAGACGGTGGTGGTCGCCGCAGGGCATCCAAAGTGTGTTTTGCTTTCACCGGATCTATCTTCTCCTCCGGAGGTGGATGTCTCTTAGCTCTTTGCATTGCGAAGTAGTCCTTCACTTGGGCTTGATAGATCTCCTCGTTTTCGTTCTCGGTCATCTCGTATGGTAACTTCTCTGGAGTCTTGAGAGATGGACCGAATCTGTATTGCCTCCCGCCTGTACTGCTAGACGCCGGAGCAGGCCGAGCGGCTGCGGCTTTCTTCTTTAGTTTCTTACGAGGCGGAGGAGAAGGACTGCGACGCGCCGGAGAAGCCGGAGCGGCGGCAGGTCTCTTCCACCCTTGCTGACGAGGCGGAGAAGGAGGAGGCTGGCTGGTTGGCCGCGTCGGCACAGGCGGAGAAGGAGGTGGAGTGCCCTGATCACTCGCCGGAGGATCAGGCAGAGGAGGAGGCGGAGTGCTGCCACGTGCCAGAGAAGGAGGCGGAGTGCCCTGATCACTCGCCGGAGGAGCAGGCGGAGGAGGAGGCGGAGTGCCCTGACTCGCCGGAGGAGTAGGAGGAGGCGGAGGCGTCTAGTTCGTAAGGTTGATGAGCTCCTTCCGCCATAGGCATGGAGTCTTCAAAGCAGAATCCAACCGAGTCTCCCCTTCACCAGTAGGGTGGTCAAGCACGAGCTCCTCAAATCCCTCCGTTATTTCTTCCACCATCACCCTAGCATATCCTTCTGGAATTGGGCGTCAGTGAAAAGTTGCGCCGGGTTCAGGAGGTCGAACAGAGCTGACAGCCGCCTTGACTTTGTACTTCTGCCATTGTGTCATAAGGTGGCAATGTTGAGACTCCGTGATAGCATCCACGGGGTAGCTAGTAGGAGTCGTGAAGACAGGCTCCAGCTGAAGCAGCTCGGTGGAAGCCACGCTGCTTCTCTGCTGAGATGGCGGGGTAGCTTCGGGGGTAGCTTTGGCAGGTCGCTTGCTTCGAACTGCATCTCGTTCCTCTAGCTTCTATACCCTTGCGTGCAGCTCCTGCAGTTCGCTCTGCTCCACCTTCCTCCTCCTCTCTTGGCATTTGTAACCGCCTGCGTCCAGAAACCCAGCCTCCCACGGAATGGAGCCTGGCATGCCTCGTGTCCGTCCAGGGTGCTCAGGATTCCTAAGGGCCATTGTGAGCTCGTCATTCTCTCTGTCTGGAATGAACGTCCCTTCCTGCGCTGCGTTAATATAGTACCGAAGCTTTGTGAGGGGTATTCGCAGTTTCTCCCTCGTCCAAACGCACTTCCCTGTTACAGGGTCCAAGGTTCCGCCAACCCCGAAGAACCAAGTCCGGCAACGGTCTAGCCAGTATAATGTCTCTGGTTCCACCCCTTTATCAAGCAGGTCGTTCTCAGCCTTGGCCCACAACGGTCGGGCTTTGAGGTAGCTACCTGACCCCGTGCGATGGTGATGCTCCTTCTTCGCAGCATTTATCTTGTTTATCGCTGACATCTTCTTACTCCTCTCCGATGTCTTGTTGGCCACAAATGCGTCCCATTGAGCTCTGAGCTTCTCAAATCAGCCGGCGAATTCTAGTGTCTTTTTTTTGTCGACAAACTTTGGTTTCAACTCATTCTTCCACCTCTTGAATAGATCTCCATCTTCTTGAACGCAAAGGACTTGATCATTGGCTCCATAACTGGATTCTCCGGATCCTCCTCTTCCGGTAGGGTGAAATTTACCTTCAACGCTTTCCAAAGATCATCTTTCTGTCTATCTTCGACAAAAGAAACTTGAAGCTCCTCATCCTTAGGCTGATTCCATAGCTCAATGCTGATCGGGATCATGTCCCTAACAAGAACCCCGCACTGAGCAGTAAATGCCTCCTTGGTCCGGAGGCGTTCAATCGGTTGGCCATCGCGCGCGATTGCTGTGATCGTGAACCTTTCATCTGAGCGCAACTTTTTCTTCGGTCCTCATCTCTTTACCGAAGTTGTGCTTGATCCGGAGGGCTAGAAATAAGTAGAAAGACGAGAGTTAATATGTGTAGATACCAAAACAATGAATGCATCAATTAGCTAGTCAGCACAAGCTTAATTAATATATATACCTGGTCAGACTCTGTCCGGTCACCGGAGCCGTCATCACGGCCTCCTTCTTGCACTAGCATTCGGTCACCGGAGCCATCATAATCATGTCATTCCTCCTCTGTTGTTCGATAACCGTAGCATGCTTCTTCACCCTCTCCTTCCAGACCACGTTGAGATACGACATGAAATAAGCTCCGGCTACGATTATGTCCCCCAACACCCGTTCTACTTACTCGTCTCGGCCGTGCTCCATAGTTTCTGCAAATATTACAAAATGGCAATTATTATACAAACATGACAGATGGATATATTAGCGGCAAACGTAGACCTAGCTATAGCTATTCACAACAAGTAATTATATTAATTAATGGCCTCGACGCTTCTCAAGGGTTTGGGGTGGCCTCGGCAACGCTTAAAGGGTTCGGGGTGGCCTCAACGACACCGCTCTTTTAACTTGGTAAAGGAGGGGGTATATCGACAACGACGACATACATACATGGAAAAAATGTTATCGGGGAGGGGGTATATCCACCCCCCCTCATGTCAAAGTTATCGGGGAGGGGGTATCGACCCCCCCATGTTGAATATATGTTTAATTCCCGAGAGAGTTAGGAACCGGAGGGGGACTCCTCCCCCCTCATGTCTGATGAGTTTTTACTCCCTCTCTCCCATGAAACATTCATCGAACAAACTTAATACGAGTTTTAACAGAAAACATTCATCAAACAAAATTACAACAGAAAAAATTGACCAAGTTTTCATATATCATCATCATCATCTACTAAAAAAAATCGACATATTCTTTACATATGAACATACAAACGTTTGCATATTCGACAATAATATCACCAAAAAAATTCTATGAACATTAAAAATTCTAACCCTCGACCCCTCAACCCTCGAACCCTTGAACCCTCGACGACCCTCGAAACCTCGACCCCTCGACCCCTATTCCTCCTCATGTCGAAGTTATCAGGGAGGGGGTATATCGACCCCCCCCCCCCTCATGTCGAGGTTATCGGGGAGGTGGTATATCGACAACGACATACCCGATAAAGAAAAAAAAGAAAAAAAAGTAGAAGAAGAAAGGAATAGAGGTGAAGAAAAAAAATAGAAATTACTCTATTTTTTTCTTCTTCTCTTCTATTCCTTTCTTCTTCTCCTCTTTTTTTCCCTATTCTTATTTATTTCTCCTCTTCTTCCTCTCCTCTTCTTCTCCTTCTTCTTCTCCTTCTTCCTCTTCTTAATATTTTC
>NC_041391.1:73672870-73679052 GCF_002162155.2 Triticum dicoccoides | reverse complement strand
GCCGGCATGACCAAGGAGAGGTGTGGTGTGGTTGGGGCAGGGGTAGAGGCACGATGTTGGTGTAGAGGGCGGCGACAGCGGCGTGGTCGGGGCAGGGGCGACGACGGCGTGGTCGATCGGGCCGGGCAGGGTGGGGCAGAGGCATGGCGAGGGCGCGCGGCGTGGTCGGGGCAGGGGCGATGACGGCATGGTCGGGGCAGGGCAACGGCGGCATGGCCGGGGCGGGCCGCCGGCGGCGTGGTCGTGGAAGGGGCGGCGGCATCGACGGGGGGACGACGTCGACGAGGTGAGCTCGGGCAGCCTTGCGTCGTCGTCGGAGGGATCGAAGAATTGAAACGAAATTTTCACATGTGCTGGCTTATATAACAAAGGCTTTAGTCCCGGTTCGTGGCAGCAACCGGGAGCAATGCCCACCTTTAGTCCCGGTTGGTGCCACCAACCTGGACCAAAGGTCTCTTTTCAGCAGCCTAAAGGGCGGGAAGCAGACGCCTTTGGTCCCGGTTGGTGGCACCTACCGGGACTAAAGGGGGGCATTGGTCCCGGTTGGTGCCACGAACTGGTACGAATTACCCCTTTGGTACCGGTTGGTGGCACCAACCGGGACCAAAGGCCTCGTGCTGCCCGTGGCCAAAACTTTAGTCCCACCTCGCTAGTTGAGAGGGACGCACAATGGTTTATAAGCCCCACTGCCGCACCCCTCTCGAGCTCCTGTCGATTGCAGGTTTACGGTCCTAATTGTCACTGCTATGCCTGTTGGGCCTACTGGGCCTTCTGCAGGCCTGAATCCTGGCCCATGGTAGGGTTTCTAGTCGTATTCAGGCCGTAGTGGCCGAGTAGGTGGCATTTTTTTATTTTCCCAGTTTTTTTTCTGTTTTTTTCATTATTTATTTTCTTTTGTTTTTTGCTTTATTTTTAGTTCCTTTTGCTTTTAGGTAATAAAAATTATAAACTTTTTGTTAGTGCCATTTGTTTTCCAATTTGAATAATTAATTTTGATTTTTTTGAAATTTGTGTGAATCACTAGTTTTTGAATAACTTAACTATAAACATAGATTTTTGAGTGATTCTTTTTCCTGCTATTTAATATTACTGTGTTTTATTATTATATTCAAAAACATATTTTGTTATTTTAGTTTCTAACAAAAAATTCTTTATGATAATTCTTTTTTGCTATTAAAGTTTCTAACAAAAAAATTCTTTATGAAAATTCTTTTTTCTTTTAATGTTTTGAACAGAAAATACATTGATAATTTTATTTGCATAAATTTTATATAATTTTAGTTTCAATAATACTAGAGGTTTTATAAAATTTTATTTTGTTTTTACTATTTATTAAAGTTTATTTTGTTTCTACTTATTTATTTTATTTTATTTTTTGCTTTTTTATTTACTTTATGAAAATCCATTCTTTTTTGCTTTATTTATTTTATTAATGTTTTACACACAAAAGCCCTCTCCCCTGGCTGGTTCACTGGTCCCGGTTCGTGGCTTGACCCGGTACTAAAGACCACCCTTTGGTCCCGGCTCAGGCCACCAACCGGGACCAATGGTGGTGGGCCAGGAGCGAGGCCCACTGGTCCCGGTTCGTCCCAACAACCGGGACCAAAGGGGCCAGACGATCTGGGACCAATGCCCCCACGAGGCCCGGCAGGCCCCCTGGCCTCACGAACCGGGACCAATGGGCCCATGGGTCCCGGTTCGTGACTGAACCGCGACTAATGGGCTTACCTGGCCCGAACTAAAGCCCTGTTTTCTACTAGTGCTTGTAAAGATAAATATTGCATCGCCTATTACGTTGACCCTCCAAAAATTTCTAATAAAATAGTTAAGAACTTAAATGTTTCTAACTGCAAAGTTGATCCCTAGGATACTACTGAAGACATCCTAGAAAAAAAAGAAGGCAAGGGAGCTACAAAGAAGGGAGGTGCTTCTGGTTCCCAATAGACAGGGCAATTCAAGTCAGAAATCTTCTCCCATGATGGTGGACATTATAAACAAAATTGAGAGAAGTGTCTCTAGATGCACTAGCTTTTATGTAACAATGGGGAAGTGTACTGTTGCTAGTTTGGAAACTTCCAGTGGTTGGTCCTCCTTTTGCGTTCTTTTTGATCTATATCATCAGGAGAATGTGTCTTTGCTCCAAAACTTTTCTGGATATAAAATGGAACATCTTAAACTAGAATAGTAGGGGTCTTAATTCTCATGATAAATGGCTTGCCCTCACCAACAAGATTGAAGAATCCGGTTGCTCTATTGTCTGTCTTGAAGAAATATAAAGGAAGCTTTTTGACAGTGGTTACATTAAAAGCTTTTTCCTAAGAAGATTTTCTAAGTTTGATTTTGTGCCCTCTCTTGGGGCCTTAGTAGGGATTCTCATTTGTTGGAATGACATCCTCTTTCAAGGCCACACTCTTTTTAAAAATTAATTTTTCATCTCCATCCAGTTCACCTCCTCTCTTATTGGTGCTCAATGGATTCTCACTAATATTTATGGTCCCTGCCATGAGGAAGCTAGAACAAATTTCATTGATTGGTTTAAAAATATTCAGATGACTGATGCTGACTGGATTATTGTTGGGGACTTTAATTAGATATCCTAGTAATAGAAACAGAGGCTTAGGTGACATTAATAACATGATGAATTTTAATGAGGCTATCAGTAATTTAGCTTTGGTGGAAATAGCTCACAAAGGAAGAAACTTCACTTGGTCTAATATGCAAGATGCCCCCTTTTGGAAAGACTTGATTGGTTCTTCACCTCTGAGAATTGGACAACCAACTATCACAATACTTTAGCTCTTCCTCTATCAAGACCTATCTCTGATCACATCTCCTGCGTTATCCAAGTTGGTACTTCCATCCCTACAACACCTCTTTTCAGGTTTGAAAGTTTTTGGCTTGAACATCAAGACTTCAAAACAGTTGTTAAGAATCTTTGGGACCGGGATGTCCAAGAAGTGGATAGTTCTAAAGTTATTACAACAAAGCTCAAGAGGCTCAGAAAGGGTTTAAAATTTTGGTCAGTGAACCTCTCTAACCTATCTGCAAACATCAAGGCTACTAATGAGCTCACCTTCTTTTGGTATTTCATTGAGGAGTTTAGAGATTTGAGTCTAGCACTACTAGGGAAAATCCTAGCAGTAGCACGGGTTTTGTGTCCGCCGCGCTACTAATAAGGCGCTACAGCTATTGCTTAGCAGTAACGCGTGCCCGCACGCGCTACTGCTAGGACAAATAGCTGCAGCGTTTATTCAGTACCACGCTACTGCTAAGGCAACTACTTGCAGCGTGTTTTCCGTCCATCGCTACTAGTATTTTTTTTAGTGTATTTATGCGCCATCGTACAAATATTGGTACAATACCAGTTATGAGGTTTACATCATTATGTCCATAACAGTGTGTCAAATGAAGGTGGATTAGGTTCAAGTGGAGGCAATATGTGGTGCATGTCAAAAGTATACTACTAATCCAAACTTGATCTAGTTTGGACTAGTAGTACTTTCGATGTGCACCACATGTTGCCTCCACTTGAATCTAATCCACCAGCACAAACTATTTAATCATCATCATAGTCATTACCACCAACAGTATTTATTTAATCACCACTAACACTAGCTAATAATAATCATCATAGTCATTACAACCAACACTAGCTATTTTATCATCATAGTAATAGTGTAGCACATCATCATCTTCAAACTCATTTCTAGCTAGCTAATCACTCCTGCTGCTCTCTCTTAGGTAAAATAATATAAAACATATATAGCTCTCCTCCTTGATCAAACTGGAGCATGCAGATGAACCTGTCTCGTAATCGTGGGTAGCGCATCTGTTTGCTGCCCCCTAGTACTTCTCTGTGCTCCCCCATCACATATTTGGTCCAGTCTTGCACTATTAAGCATCCGTCGCTAATCTTGAATGCACTAAAGTAATCTGTAGGATATCTTGGCCGTAAGCTGATAATACTCATGGTACCTTTAGTCTCGATCCCATAAGGCACAACATTCATCGAGAGTCCCTGTTGAAGAACATCGTACGGTAACATACTTAGCAATGGAATTTAGCTTCAAAAATAATGTATGGAAAAGATGCACTGATGACAAATAGTAAAAATCTTACCATCCTTCCTAAATAGATGTGACCGTAGTTCATTACGAACACTATTGGTCGCACATTTTCAGTACTAACATTTCTAAATGCAGGAAGAAAATTTGTCTTGACAGTATCAAGATCCTCAAGCCATGAAACATAATGACTGAGCTCCTCGCAGTTGATTCAGCCCCAGGACAGTATATGGTCCTGTCTACCAAGCGTTGGACATATTTGCTTGCACCGAAATAAGCTGACAATACAAATTAGTTGTCAACTATTTTTGAATAAACAACATCAAAGACATAAATATGGTTGAGAAACATACATAATGGTATAACTGGAGGCGTCTGCACATCGACCCAGATGTCGGTATTACCTTCAATATCATCTTCCGGACGAATATCAAATGTGATAACCATATCAGGCTCAAATGCATAAGTCTTGCATAGTGCTCGCCATGTTTTGCATCCAAAATAGGTGTAGTCGTCTGAATTGTATAATTTTGCATGGAAAATATAACCATGCTCGGTCTTCAAGTAAACTTTCTTTTCCTCCATACTATGACTGAAACCTATCTTATCCAATACAAAAACTCTTGCATGGCAGGGGATACGCTAGTAGAATAGTAAAAAAAAATATAAGTTGAAGCAAATGAAGCAGATGTCATGCTTAATTACGAAAAAAGACTTGTCGTTGTGACTTACTGTATCCACTTCGAAGTTCTCGTCCAGCTTGATGCTGAAGCGCCTATCATCATCTAGGAAGATTCCGTCGCACAGGCCGCGCTCGTCTTCGCAGTATTTGCAAATACCGAAATCCTTTTCGTCGTCAGACATTTCCTATGTTCATAGTTAAAACATTAATTCAAAATCGATCGAAGACAACTACCAAGATACTCAACACACAAATCCGGGGCACTCGATATTTCCTACATATTCTGGCACAAGTCATGCCAAAATTCACGGAAAAATCCGGCATGACCTTTGCTAAAATAGGACATATCGAGCGCCTGAAATTTGCCGGAACGGAAATGAATCAACACTCCGGCAAAACATAGGCCACTCGGAGGTGTAACATGCAAACATGACCGGCCACTTGGATATTGAGCAACACAAGATATACATTTCAAAATATCTTATAGGTCTCAAATTAGCATGCATTCAATAAGCAAAAGTAAATCATATCATGCGTCCGTACATCGTCGAATATTATCACTAATACATCACGAATAGTGTCATACATATAACATCACTAATACAACTAAAAATCTAGCACACAATGGGTATCGGCGCGGGCGGTGGACACCCACAGAGAAGGAACCATCACAGGATCATAGCTCCAGTGAGATCCCCGGAGAACCTGCCAGGTATTGGAGAACGGCCTATGCTCCAACGCAAACAAGTAGCGACGGACGTGCGCGTCCTCCTCACTAACACGGTGACGCACCACCTCCGCGAAGTCCTCGAGCCTCTGGATCGTGACTGGCCCACGCGACAGCCACCAAAGAAGGTTCGGGTCAACGACAGGCTGGCTCTCACCAACCTGCGCCCCCCGGTAGGTAGCGCCTCCCAGTACCACCCCGGTGGAGCCCAGTCCCGCACATGGCCGATCTGGTCAAGCAGGTGTCGTCCTCCGCCGACTCGACGATGAGGATGCGGGATAGGCATCGTCCACGTCGAGGCGGGAAAAATTGCTTTAACTAAAAAATAGAAACAAGTTCTTACTAACTAGTTCTATTAATTCAACTAGTTCTTACTAAAAATAAACTTACTATAAATAAAATTATTCTAGTACCTAATTAGTACCTAGTTCTTACTAACTAATTAGTACCTAGGAACTACTGCCCTAATTACCATCTAAGTAATTAACTAACTAGCACTAAAAATAGCCTAGGGTTCATACTAACTAGCACTAAATAGCTAGGGTTCATACTAAGCAGAGAAGAGGGATCGGAAGGGGAGAGTGCTTACAGAGGGCAGGGAGAGAGATGGGGTCGGGGGAGACGGCGGCACCGAGGCGCGGCGAGGCGGGGTCGGGGGAGACGGCGACAAGGTGGAGGTCGGGGGAGACGGCGGCGAGGCGGGTTGAGG
>NC_041391.1:73667534-73672632 GCF_002162155.2 Triticum dicoccoides | reverse complement strand
GCGGCGAGGCGGGGTCGGGGGAGATGGCGGCGAGGCGGGGTCGGGGGAGACGGCGGCGAGGCGGGGTCTGGGGAGACGACGGCGAGGCGGGGTCGGGGGAGACGGCGGCGAGGCGGAGGCGACGAGGAATAGTAGAGGAGAATTGGGGGAGGAAGCAGAAGAGAGGGAATCAGGCCGCACGGGGGGTTAGGTGAAAATAGCTTTAACTGTAGCGTGGGGAGGAAAAACGCGCTGCTGCTAAAATCCGTAGTAGTAGCGCTGTTCGTAGAAGGGCGCTACTACTATACCTAGCACGTTGGGACCGGTGTGGCAATTATAGTAGTAGCGCTTTCTGTTCCTGCCGCGCTACTGCTAAGCGGCTAACAGTAGCGCGGTTCTGCGAGACGCGCTACCGCTAAGTAGCAGTAGCGCCTCATTTTAACAAGCGCTACTGGTAACATTCTGTGTATAAGGTTTTCCCTAATAGTGTAGGGGAAGGCCAATTGTAGAGATATTATTAAGTCTCATTTTCTTGAACTTCTTTCTCACCAAAGAATTTATTGGAAGCAGGGAGCCACAATTAGATGGGTCAAATTTGGAGATGAAATGACTAAATTATTCAAAGTTAAAGCAATCATCAGGCATATATATAACATGATTTACATGCTTCAAGATGAGAATGGGGATGAACATTTTTATCACATTGCCAAAGCTGCCCTTATGTGGAGAGACTTCAAGGCCAGATTGGGGACCTCCCTTCCTACCAGCAGTCTTCTTCAGCTCAATAGTTTAATCTCCCAACAGGAAGACTTGAGTTGCCTAGAGGCCCCCTTCTCCAAAAATGAAATTGATGATGTCATTCTCAATCTTCTCAGTGATAAGTGCGCTGGCCCTGATGGTTTCAATGGTGCCTTCATCAAGTCTTGTTAGGATATTATTTGCAAGGATTTCTATAAGATCATTGAAGATTTCTATTTTGGCAGAGTTAATATGCAGAGTATTAAGTGCCTCCTATTTTACCATGATCCCTAAGAAGGATGCTCCTATGGATTCCAGTGATTACATGCCAATCTCTTTGCTGAATTGTTCCATAGATATCATCACCAAGCTCCTAGCCAACACACTCCAGCAAATCATTCTCAAACTAGTCCACACAAATCAATATGGATTTCTTAGAAGTAGGGCCATTCAAGACTACTTAGCTTGGGCCTTTGAATATTTGCATCAATGCCATCAGTCATAAAGAGAACTTCTGGTCCTTAAGTTGGACTTTGAGAAAGCTTTTGATCTTATTGAACATAGCACTTATCCTAGAAATTCCACAGCCTAGATGTTTTGGACCCAGATGGATGTTATGGATGAAAATGATCTTCTCCTCTAGTCCATCTTCAGTCTTGCTAAATGGGGTCCCTGGTAAAATGTTTCTCTGCAAGAGAGGAGTCAGACAAGGAGATCCTTTTTCTCCTCTACTATTTATGGTTGCAATTGACTTATTGCGGTCTATCTTCAATGAGGCTTTGTCCCATCGGTTGATTAAAAATTCTATTCCAGTGAACTCTTGCCCATATTTCCATGTTATACAACATGCTGATGATACTGTGCTGGTTCTGCAAGCTGAGGATACACAACTTCTTCATATCAAATACCTCATTTTGCACTTTGCTGAGCATATTGACCTCAAAGTTAATTATCACAAAATCCATCATGGTACCTATCAATGTGAGACCTGAAAAAGTTCAAAGATTGACTGTCATCTTTGGTTGCCAACAAGGACCTTACCCCTTCACTTATTTGGGTTTGCCACTTTGTCTATCCAAGCCAAAGATTGAGGACTTTCTCCCTATTGTCCAAAGAATAGAAAGAAGTCTACTGGGGTGGTCCACTATGCTCTCCTATGATGGAAGAATTCTCATGATTAAGTATGTGTCCTCTGTTGTAGCGATCTTTTTCATGTGTTGTCTCATGCTGCCAATGTCTATAGTGGATCAGATAAGCAACTACTTGAGGCACTGTCTATGGTGGAAGTTTGGCATGGAGGATAAAGGATCTGCTCTAATTGCATGGATAAAATCTGCAAGCCAAAACACCAAGGACGGCTGGGAATAAAAGATGTTCAGACTCACAACAAAGCCTTATATATTCATGAAAAATCTTCATAAGTTTCTGAATAAAGAAGACCTGCCTTGGGTCAAACTCATCTGAGAAAAATACTATGCCTCAGATACCCCTGTTAACAAGTTGGAAGGCTCTTTTTGGTGGAAGGCTCATCTTAAACTTATTCCACTTTATAAGGAGTTTGCAAAATGCAATATTGGCAAGGGTGACTCGGTTTTTTCTGGCTTGATAAATGGACTAATGTTCCCCTCTCTACTAAATTTCCAGAGCTTTACTCCTTTGCCCACAATGACTCTATCTCAGTGGCCTCTGCTTCCTCTGCTGAAAGCATTCTGAATCTCTTTCACACTCCCCTTTACATTCAGGCCTATGATCGGTTTATAGAGCTTGTTGAAATTATTCCTGACACTCACACTGCTGAAAATGACTGCTGGTTCTTCAGTAGCCCTAAAAAGAAGTTTTCTGCCACTCAAATATACTCTTCCTTAATAGTAATCACATGGCTCATGTTTTGTTTAGGAACCTGTGGAGGACTGCCTGCAGGCTAAATCACAATTTTTTTTGGTTGACCCTACATGACAGATTAATTCTAGAGTCTTGCTAAAAAGAAAAGATTTCTTCCTCCCCAGTTACAGTTGTGTTTTATGTAATCTGGATACTGAAGAAACTCGCTTGCATGCATCTGCTGTGGGACTCTGATTTTGCTCTGAACTGTTGGGACTCTATGGTTGCTAATAGAAGAAGGGGTACCTCGGTTTATGATGATTCACTTCTGCTTGGGGCGTCTCTCGCTACAAAGATTAGACTGGAGATGATCATCCTGGGGTGCTGGCATATTTGGCAGCAAAGAAATGGACGTATTTTCAGAAACATCCAGCCTTCTTTGGCTTCTTGGAAGATCTGCTTTAGAAGGGATTTAGAGCGACTCCTTTTCAGAGTTAAAGACAAGTATGTTACTCCCTATGTTCCAAAATAAGCGTCTTAACTTTGTACTAAAATTAGTACAGAGTTGTACTAAGCTTGAGACCTTTATTTTGGGACGAGGCAGTACTTGGCTTTAGAATTGGATCCATAGCACGTTCTAAATGATGGTTATTTTTCTCAGGACTGGTGTAGGCTAACTTGGTTTCCCCCTGTTTTTAGATAGCTATTTTTTTGTTCCTTCCTTTTCTTCCTTCCTCCTTGTACTATACTTTGATATTAATGAAAATTTACCGTGGAACAATTGTTCTACGGTGTGAGGCTTCAAAAAGAAAAGAAAAAAGGGGGCTCAGAAGGGACCATGAAATAATTCGTAGGAACCCACACCGGCTCAAGGTCACGGGAGAAAAAGACTCGCTCCAATGCGACAGCGAGTCCAGTACTATGTGGCTCGGACGTACGTGTCGTCATGATGTGGGGGGTTACCGACACAGCTGCTCTCTCTCGCTGCTGCTGCAGCTGCTGATCCACCATACATTTCGCTTCCAGGACTGGGGCCAGCCGGCCGGCCACGCACTCGAGGATGCCGAAACAGCTTGGATGGCAACGGATTGCACCATGGCAGCGACGTCTCTGGCAAGCCATTTTTTCGCACAAGATTGCGTCATCAGTTTTGACGTGTGCAATGACGATCATACATAGTAATACATGCACAAGTGCCGTGCTAGCTATGAGTATAGAAAGAACTGGCCGACGTAGCTAGCGACCCGAAAGCTAAGTAGAAGAAAAAAAGGAAAAAAAAAAGAAACTCCCCTTGAAAGAGTGTATTTCCAACTTTGTTGGAAAGTCAACATTTTTTATGTTTGACCGTAT
Source organism: Triticum dicoccoides (assembly GCF_002162155.2). Lineage (NCBI taxonomy): Eukaryota > Viridiplantae > Streptophyta > Magnoliopsida > Poales > Poaceae > Triticum > Triticum dicoccoides. The sequence goes on along the minus strand of NC_041391.1, from coordinate 73,668,744 downwards.
TTACATAATAATACATCAACATTTATGCCATCAAATTAGTTGCATTAGACTCATGATAAAATATATTTTTATCATATACCTATTTGGTTTCACAAACATTGATATATTTTTGCTCCAACTTGATAAAACTTTGAGATAATTTGACCCTCCAACAAAGTTGGAAGTCCACTCTTTTAAGGACGGATGGAATAAACTCAATTAAACCTCACGCATCGGTTCTATTGAAAAATAGATATTAACCATGAGTTGTAAAGCTTGTATTTTTTTTATTGCGTGGAATATGAGAGAGCTTTATTTGTTTTATTTATGTGGTAACATCGTATCTATTATAAAAGTTCATCGGAAGTACAAAACATCTTAAACATAATAAAAATTACACCGAGATTCCGAGACCACTAATGGCGCTAGAACAAGCCGCCGACGCGCCGCTGTCGCCACTCCCCTACCGGAGTCGGCTTGATCTTGTCAATGACAGCCGTGAATTCTTCGTGTACATGCACCGGCACACTGGAGCCGCAGTCGTCGTCGTTGAACCCTTGCATAGATTTGAAGCATCTGACAACAAATCTCGTCACATGCCAAGAAACCCTAACCTCACCGCTCCAGGAAGACACTGGGAGTTTACGTCGGAGTTCCATCGACTACGTCCAGATGGATGAACCCGAGGAGGATCGAAGCCCGGAAAACAAACTCAAATAAGAAGCACCGCCATCTGCTTGAGCGTTGCACTTGCGAGTAGTAAAAAAACCTAACCTAAACTACTAACTGAAGCATAGGCACCGAAATTCTCCTCCCCGTCACCGACCATCATAGCAGCAGGCAGAGAGGAGGTTGGGGGGGGGGTGCAAATCCAGCTCACCGATGAAGTCTGGAGGGAAAAGTTTGCCCTAACTAGTGCAGAACCGGGCATTAGCACCGGTTCGTAAGGCTCTATAGTGCAGGTTACATAACCGGCACTAATTTGTGGTCACTAAAGGCCTCCCCCTTTAGTACCGGTTCAGCACGAACCGGTGCTAAAGGGCAACCACGTGGCACGAGCCAGCTCCGGGGACCTGGAGCCCTTTAGTACCGGTTGGTAAGACCAACCGGTACTATAAGGTTTGGGGGTTTTAGTTTTATAATTTCTTTTTCATTTAATTTTGTGTTTCCATTTTAATTCTTTTTCGTTTGCTGGTATTTTACGATACTACACATTGTACACGTTATGCAT
>NC_041391.1:73662956-73666034 GCF_002162155.2 Triticum dicoccoides | reverse complement strand
CGTTTGACCCTTTTTCTACTAGTGCTAGCTGCCAAGAGAGAGCTTTATTCATTAAAGGCATTTCTAGAACAATCAACCAGAATACTGTTGCACAGGAAGTTAAGAGTTTCAACGAGCCAACTCTCAGTCATATTGACAGTACAGGCGAACGCAGGTGGCCTCGGCACCCTCTTCCCCTGGGGCGCCTAGGGTGGCCGCCCCTCCTGTGGCGCCGGCGAGCCCCTCTTGCCAGAGGGCTGGGGTGGGTGGGGAGTACGGGCAGGAGGCCCATACACTCCCCTCCCCTGGTACGTCTCCGACTCTTTGCCGCGGGGCGCGAGCGACGTCGGCGGCACCGTGGAGCGCCCCACCGCTTTCAGGTGTTCCCGTGGTTTTGTCGATGGAGGCCGACCGGAGGCAGGAGGCCCCACCCCGAGCAGGGTCACTCGGGAGGAGGTTATTGCGTTTGGAGGGATTCCAGACCCGGTCTCTGTTGGGTGACGATTGAGCTGCCGTCTCCAGGATCATCCGGAGGTTGACGACATATAGCAGCGGTGCGCCATGAGGGCGGCCAAGCTTCGTGACGTTGAGGTCACTACTGGTATGTCGGTTAATACTGCTAATTCCATTCTGCATTTTTCTAATGATGAGATTATTAATAATGCAAACCAATTAGGAGTTTCCCTAGGTAGTAATGATAGTGAAATTTCAAATTCCGTCAATTATATCATGGATTTAGAGACGGAGCGGGCTTTAGAGATGATTCGTAACTTAGCAGCGGTTAAACCCATGAATGATTCCGATATTGATGCTTTCGGGGTCAGGGTGCTCGATAATTTTTGTGCGGATCTTGTTCCACCCCTCCCTGAGTCTGAGGAGGAGGACGAAACATCTGAGACTGTTGTGGTTAGGTCCACTGAGCCTGGTTGTGAGGACCGACTGGAGGGTCAGAACAAACCTAAATGCAAGTGGAAGCAGAAGATTTACCTGGCTTCGGCAGTGCGTAGGAGTGCTAGGATCCGTACGGCTAAAAAATTTCATGACGAAATATGAAAGGAATCTTTTGGAATAGTAGAGGTCTGAAAGACTTGGCTAAAAGAAGGTTTCTTGCAGAGGCGTCTATCGAGCATAGGCTAGATTTTATCGCATTGTCGGAAACTGGTAGAGATAATTTTTCGCCACATTTTCTCAATACTTTATCGGGAGGTATTGATTTTGATTGGCATTGTCTGCCACCGAGAGGAAGATCGGGTGGGATCTTACTCGGAGTTAGATTCGATTCGCTCGAAGTCCGAAGTGTGGTGATGGGAGATTTTGCAGTTAAGTTTCGGGTGCGGTCGAAGGCCGATGGGTTTAATTGGGCTCTGGTGGCGGTATATGGTGTTGCACAGCCTGAACTCAAACTTGAGTTCTTGGCTGATCTGGTTCGGATTTGCGGCTCTGAGCAGCTTCCAATCCTGGTAGGGGGTGATTTCAACATTATTAGAAGGCGTGAGGAGAAGAACAATGATAATTTCGATGGGAGATGGTCGTTTATGTTTAATACTATCATTGAAAGCTTGGATCTGAGAGAGATAGAGCTTTCGGGAAGAAAATTCACCTGGGCTAACGCGTTGCCAAATCCGACGTTTGAAAAGCTGGATCGAGTACTAGATAGCGTCGAATGGGAACAGAAGTTTCGCTTCATAATAGTTCAGGCACTTTCCAGTGGTATTTCTGACCATACGCCTTTATTTATAGACTCTGGTGAGGCTACCCACTTGGGAAACAAAAACTCGTTTTCGTTCGAGCTGGCTTGGTTTGAGCGAGACGACTTCTTTGATCTCGTAGCCAGGGAACGGGCTAAGGATGTAGGAGGTAGGACTGCGCTTGAGCGTTGGCAGAATAAGATCAGACACTTGAGAAGTTTTCTACATGGGTGGGCTAAGCATCTTAGTGGGATTTACATGGTCGAAAAGGAAAGGCTTCTTACCCTTATTCAGTCCCTAGATGTAAAAGCAGAATCCACGGTTCTGCCGGCCTCGGAGCTTCATGCCAAGCTTGACGCGGAGATGAGATTGAAAGAGCTTCTTCGTGAAGAGGAATTAAAGTGGCCACTGCGGGCCAAGGTCCGATGAGTTGTCCAGGGGGACGCGAAAACTCAATTCTTTCACATGATCGCCAATGGCAAACACAGAAAGAAGAGGATCTTTCAGCTTGAACAAGATGAAGGAACGATTTTAGGATAGGAGAACCTAAAATTATACATAACCGAGTATTACAAGCAGTTGTTTGGGCCTCCAGAGGATAACTGTGTTTCTTGGATGAGTCTAGGATTGAGGATGTTCCTCAACTTACTGCTGTTGAGAATGATATTTTGGCTGCTCCTTTTTCTGAGAAAGAGGTGTTTGAGGCCATCTCGCAGATGAAAAATAAAAAGGCTCCCTGACCGGATGAATTTCCGGCGGAGTTCTATAAGAAGTGCTGGCATATTATTAAGGGGGATTTGTTGCCGTTGTTCCATGATTTATTCTCTGGACAACTTCAGCTATTTCAACTGAATTTTGGAACGATAACCCTGCTTTCTAAGAAAACAGAGGCTGTGAGAATTGAGAAATTCAGGCCCATCCGTCTTCTTAATGTTAGTTTCAAAATCTTTACCACGGTCGGGACTAATAGGCTCACACAGATTGCCATTCTGTGGTGCAGCATTCCCAAACTGCTTTCATGCCGGACAGAAACATCCTAGAAGGGGTTGTGGTCCTTCATGAAACGCTCCACGAGATTCACACGAAAAAACTAGATGGAGTTGTTTTCAAGGTGGATTTCGAGAAAGCGTATGATAAGGTCAAATGGCATTTCCTTCAACAGGCCTTACACATGAAGGGTTTTGATGAAGCCTGGCGACGCCAGGTAGAATCTTTCACACAAAAAGGGAGTGTTGGAATTAAAGTGAATGATGACATAGGTCATTATTTCCAGACACACAAGGGCCTGAGACAAGGTGATCCAATGTCTCCTATTTTGTTCAACATTGTGGTTGATATGTTGACAATTTTGATAGGTAGGGCAAAGGAGGCTGGTCAGGTGGGTGGCTTGGTGCCTCATCTAGTTGATGGA
>NC_041391.1:73658903-73661964 GCF_002162155.2 Triticum dicoccoides | reverse complement strand
TAAGACCTTGTTGAACCTATTTGTTTATTTATAAAGATGGCCGTATGCATCTTTCTGATGCAGAGGCCGGGGAATTCCCCCTTTTAAAAAAAAAGTTGATCTGTTTACACCATGAATACTAAAATTAGAAAACTGAGGTGCTACCTCTCCAATTTCATCTAGTAGAGCGATCAACGAGCTCCTTGCAGTCCGATTCCATCATCACATGTCTGAAGCCTCGGAGCTGTGCAAATACAACATCATAACTCGTATATGTGAATATTACAGGTGTCCTTCTTTTCTAAGCATACAAGAAATGGGCAATTTTTACAAGGAACCGCATATACGGTTGTATCATATACAAATACAATTTGGTCCCCGCAAAAAATATACAATTTGATCATCCACTCTAACACCCTCCCTGAGTCAAAAACGGGTGTCTTGCGATTACTAAGACTATCCCAAACATCCAAGAAGAGTGGAGCTGCTAAGCCCTTGGCAAAAATAAGCATGATAAGGTACGGTGCCGGAGCCTCACCCATGGCCACGCGATCTCGAACAAAGTATGGATCAATCTCTACGTGATTCACTCTTTGATGGTTAGCTCGATCCCGAGTCATGAATACCGAACCGACGTTATCGCATAACACTATTGTGCGCTAGTTAGATTCTTAGAGTCGGTCCACTGTCTCCTGCATAATAGGCATAGGCATAGTGTTGATCATTTATGGCTTTACTGTTGTAGTTATGTCGGTTTTGTTTTTTAACTTTTGTCAGACTGATGGTGTGTGGCTGTATGCATCCTAACTATACAAAGATTGGGTATTGTTTATTATGTTTTGTATCCACTTGGTGCTACATTTTGAGTTAATAAAAACACTCTTTATCGAAGAAAAATCTTAGAGTAGCCAACAAGATTCACATCAACTCTATATTCAGTCTTTGCACTCGAGCGTGAGACATCATGTTGGCTCTTGGCAGGCAGGACACCAAATTGGCAAACGCGTCCTCATAGGATACCTCTTGGACCATGTCCCAATCCGTCAACAACAATCTCACATGACATGACAAAAATTCAGTCACGTAATGCGCTGTACCCCCGTATGTAACCAAGTAGTAACAAAAACCTGACCGGCCGGAGCATGGGTGGAAGCTCCACAGCTCTTGACTTGACTAGTGAAAGTGACAAAAGTGCACATGTTACACGAATGTCTACGTTCATGAATCAGTGTCTAGCTTCCCTACATACAGATTGTCAAAGTTGTTGATTACGCCAGTCGCCAGTCAGTCCTCTATTTTGGCATACGTACATTTCCAGGAGCTGTCACCTGTATTGTCTACTAGCTACAGCTTAGCTAGTGTACAAGACTAGTTATTCCATGTCCCCCTCAACCCGGCCAATTCTCCCGGCCTATAGCGCCGTGGTGATAATTCGTGCCCTCCGAGGCAGAGACACCTCAGCTAGTTGCGGCTGCCAGAGAAACCGCGAGCGCGTACATGTCAATGTCCCAATGAATATCCGTGATACCTAGCGCGAGCGCGTACATGTCAATGTCCCAATGAATATCCGTGATACCTTTCACACACAATTCTCCGTGTCTGCTGCCTGGACAACGTACGACGACCGGCCTCGAAGACGACTTTTACCCGGCTTGAAATGGGTTCAGTGAAATAGCGAACTCTGGACTACCTTGCTGACTTTTCGGCCGATGCTTCAATAAACTTCTGAGTTTTAACAAGTTTGCTCCCTTAAAACGAAAACACAGAGATGACAACGTGCTTGGCTCATGGCGCACCTCCTGTGGATGTAGGAGGAATAAGATTTCGACACCCACATAGATGCATTTTTCAGTTCATTTAATGGTGTTTATCATATACTAAAGCATAATATAGGTCAAAAATAGAGAAACATGTTAGAAAATCCGACAAAAAATAGAAAGATATACTAAAGCATAATACTTTGAAATTTTTTCCTTGCGGGAGGTAAAACTTTGAAACTTGATAAAGAACGAGGGATAAATTCACCAAGTTTCAAATTTTAAAACCCTAAACCCTGAACAAAAAATTAATATTACAAATTAAGCCAATTCATATGAAACTTGCTTTGGTAAGACTTGGTAAAAACTTAAATATTTCAATTATCAAGTTTCAGTACTTAAAACTTGGTAGAAAAATAGCTTGTAAAAAAATGTATTCAAGAGTGGTCTTGTTATTAGCTCTCATCGCAAGGAATATGCACATGCAACTTGAAACATAAATTCAACTTTTGGTTCAAAGATATACTCCCTCCTTCCCAAAATAAATGTCTCAACTCTAGTACAACTTTATAATAAAGTCAGTACAAAGTTGAGACACTTATTTCGGGATGGAGGGTGTAATAAATACTCCCCCCGTCCTATAATATAAGAACATTTTTCATGTTGTGTTAGCTTGAAAAACGTTCTTATATTATAAAACGGAGGGAGTACAATTTTAACGGACAAAAGGAAAAGGGCAAAGTTTGCAGACCTAAAAAATCAAGGTGGACTGGGCATTCTAGATGTGACGATTCATAATAAGGCTCTGATGATGAAGAATATTCATAAATTCCTCAACAAGCAGTCTCTGCCATGGGTGGAGCTTATCTGGCAAACTTACTATTCTGAATCCCCTTCTGGTGACAAATTGGAAGGATTTTCTTGCTGGAAATGTCATCTGAAAGTTCTCAAAGAATACAAAGATAACTCAATTTGCAAAATGGAAATGGTGGCACTATGTTGCTTCGGCATGATACCTGGCTGGACCAACCTCTCAAAGACAAATTTCCTGAGCTTCATTCATATGCTTTGGATGAATCACTTTCAGTTAGAGACTGGACACTTCAACAAGATACCTGTCAGTTGTTTTACATGCCAATGTCCACCCAAGCCTATGATCGGTTCCAATTGTTGGAAAATTTAATTCAAAATCAGGTACAGCCACAAGGAAAGGATCAATGGGTAAGCAAAGGTCAGAAAGGCAAATTCTCCTCTATTACAATGTACCACAATTTGCACCCACAACAAGAGAAGCTAACAATATTCAAATGGCTCTGGAAAAATGC
>NC_041391.1:73656072-73658893 GCF_002162155.2 Triticum dicoccoides | reverse complement strand
TGTAGGCTCAGACACAAAATCTTATTTTGGCTGCTACTTCATGACAGAGTTAATACTAGGAATCTCCTCAAAAGGAAAAACTTCCACCTGGAATGCTATGAATGCGTATTCTATAATGATAAGACTGAAGAAATACTGAGACATCTCTTTCGGGACTGCGAATCTGCACAAGATTGTTGGCACAGTGTGTTACCAAGAAAAAAACTGGGAATTTCCTCCTCAGATGACATTGAGCTAATTTTCCAGCTTCTTCCTAAGGGCATTGCTATGGAGATTATAATTCAAGGATGCTGGACCACTTGGTGTCAAAGGAATGGATTTTTTTAGAAAAGAAGCACCAAGCATAAGATGTTGGAAATATAGGCTAAAAGAGGATTTGAGATTATTGGCTCACAAGATAAAAGCAAAGCATTTTAACACCCTTCAGAAGTGGATCGGGGATCATCTGAAGTGATTCCTTGCTAAGAACCTTAGTTACTCTTCTGTTTCTATGTTGGAAAAAAACTGGCATATAGGATACAGATAATTGGTCTTCTTTTTTCCGTAAATATTGTAACCTTCTTCTTTTAATAGAAAATACTATAGAACTATTGTTCTGCTGTTGGGGCTTCAAAAAAAAAGGAAAAGGCACGAGAAATGGGATGGGCCGAGCATGCAGTGTCTGCTAAAAGCTGCATGCATGGACCCTCCTCCTCTGCCCTCCCCCGTTCAAAATCTTTTTTGTTTAAAGAGCCAAACACTTGCAGGCTCCCAACCAAGTTTACATATCGTGAGGCAAACACGCGGCCGACCAAGTGTGCCACTACGGATTTTTCGTGGGAATCGAATCGTTCAGGGTTCAAACCCCAAGTATGCTCCATATAGTGTGAAATAAGCATCTGAGGCAGTGGCAGAGTTTTATATTCAAAGTACCAAATTTCTCTTTCTTCTAACTAATTCAGCTCAGACATCAGCATTCTTTTTTGTACATGACATCCTTTCAGATAATACAGTTTGGGGTGTACCATTGGATATGGCTTTTATACCCTTGTATATATGCTCAGTGCAACGATGAGATCAATAAAAGCTTCAACTGCGAACCAATCTGTGGTTGGATGTTTAGAAGGACAGTGGTATCTCCAGCCTATCAGGATTCAAGTACTGGTGCTCGCATTTATCCTGGATTTATTTCAGGATTTCCGGCGATGCGCGTTCAGTGGGAGGAGACGTTCCCGTCGATTACGAGGCGCCTACGGTGACTTCGTAAAATCTCAAGATGATATGCCGGTTCAATCTTTCGGAGGTGCGTGTGTATGCATTCATAGGAATGAGTGTATGCGAGTGTATATGAGCGCTTGCGTCTATACTATGTTTAAAAAAAAGCTTCAACTATCTAGTGAAAATGCATCAGTGAATTTTGCACGTGGCTCGTCCGTGAGACCGTGACACTTTGCTTTGTGCGGCGGTTTCCCGGTTCACACACCAGATACCACTCAACTCACTCACACATCAGGGAATCGATGCTGCGATCGAGCTCTCCTCCCTATAAATTCGCGGGGCATCCTTGCACAGCCCGTATCATCCATCCGAAGACCTGCCTAGTAAAGGGCCCTAGTAAAGAGCCATTTGCATCAAGGAACTGATGGCTGCTGCCCATATCACCTCCTTGTCCTTCTCCATCCACCAAATAATGTTCCATTCGCCGGTGGCCCGAAATGGTGGCCGGAGAGGCCGTCCAAATGCTTTTTTCTGCCCTTGGGCGCCGGTGATCTGCCATGGGCGACGGGAGGCTACGTCCCGTGCGCTGTCCGATAACTGTGATTTCCAGGTATATATAGTCCTTTTCGCAAAAAAAGGTATATGTAGTTCTGGTACAACACAACAGTTAACATGAATATTTTGTCACTGAAAATGCACGCTTGTTGTGTGTACTCTCTCTCTCTCTCTCTCTATTTTGTTAAGTCTCAGTTGTAATTGCATTTTTCTAAATCAAAAAAGACTTACGAAAATCTCAATAAATTCAGAACAGAATGAGGCTTGCACTTTTGTAGACTAGGTTGCATTTTTCTAAATCGAAAAGACTTAAGAAAATCTCAATTGATTGGGACATAGATGAACCGTAATTTTATAGGACGATGTATAACAAACATTAAAAGCTTACGATATTTTGGAAGTAATTTTTTGAGAAATTCGATGGTCAATATAATAGTATACGACTCGGCAATCTAAATAATTTTCATACATTAAAAGTCAAAGTTCGAAATATTTGAATGAATGTTATCAAGATTGTTGTTAACTCACAGTGGTTAGTAGTTTATGATATAACACATGTGTCTAAATTTTGTTTTCTTGTTACAAAGGATTTGCTCTCCGTGCAACACCAAGAGGGCCTAACAGGTGTGCAAGCGTTGTTCCTTCGGCACCCAAAAAACAGTAGTGGCACGATGACCACTGTTGATCACCTCAAACACCTCTGCATTGACCAATATTTCCAAGACGAGATCAGCAATGTCGTGGACTCGTGCATGGATCTCACCCATAGTGATAATCTCCTCGATGTAACCCTTTCCATGAGGCTGATGAGGGAAGCTGGATATCATGTTTCGGCTGGTCAGCAAACTACATTTTATATATTTTTACAAAATAGTGTGAGTGGTATAATAACATATAGGTGTAGCCAACTCCAGAATAAAATATTTTGTCTTCCTTAAGCAGATTTTTCTCAGAATTTTTTTTCATTGTATGTACTTGCCTGAAAACCCTTCTCCTCACCGCGGCAGATGAGGTTCTTCAAAAGTTTGCAAATGGTAATGGTGATTTCAGCCTAGCTCATAGCCAAGAC
>NC_041391.1:73646456-73655809 GCF_002162155.2 Triticum dicoccoides | reverse complement strand
TCAGAGGATTGCTGAGCTTGCATGATGTGTCACACCTCAACATGGGAGAAGCTTCACTCTACAAGGCAAAGGAGTACTCGGGCAAACACCTTAGATCTACACTGAAGTACTTGGAGCCAAAGCTTGCAAGATATGTAAGGCAATCACTAGACCATCCATATCATGTCAGCCTCATGCAGTACAAGGCCAGGCACCACCTAAGCTACCTCCAGAGCTTGCCCACTAGGAACACTGCAATTGAGAAGCTGGCACTTGCGGAGTTTCAGATTAACAAGTTGCAGCATCAGAGGGAAATGCAAGAGGTTAACAGGTACTCTCCTTCCATTATTTTTGTGGAGATTGTCTAATCTACTCATTCTTTTGATAAGAGAAATGCTAGGACTCTTGCAATCTATAAATTAATAATTTTAATTGCTCATGTACTCCCACAATTAAAAGTTGGGAGATTTTTACTATGAAATGTTCATTTTTCACACAGATGGTGGATGGATCTGGGATTGGCTGAAGAAATACCGGCTGCAAGGGACCAAGTAGTGAAATGGTACATGTGGCCCATGACTATCCTCGAGGGTTACTCCTTCTCTAAGTATCGAATTGAGATCACAAAGATCATCTCAATGGTCTACATCGTGGATGACATCTTCGATCTTGTTGCCACACAAGAGGAGCTCTCCCTCTTTAATGAGGCAATCATAATGTGAGCATGCATGTTACCATTATAGATTAATGCATTTAGACTCACCGCCTGCACACAAATAAATCGCCTCCTAAAACGTTCACTCAAACAATCATACTTTTTCTAACATTGACATGTTGCCACGGGAATTGTGTAAACAAGTGCATAAATAGGTGCTTAAAAACAACCAAAACTAATGGAAAAAACAATGTGAGATTGTTCTTGGTTTACATTTTAGAAACAACAAAACATATGAATATCTGACAAAATTATGTATAAAAAGAGAGAGAAAGTTGAACTGCACTTAACGCAGCACATCTTTTAACAAAAATGTGAAGCATGAACTATATAAGTTTGCTCCAAGTGTCCAACACATATATATCGTCAATGCCCACACAACAAATTAATGCAAAAGATTTTATCTTGTGATTAACATGCATGACTTGATTCCTCTGGAAGAGAATGACTTCATGTGGCATGTTTTACATGGATAGATTAGTGCAAAAAAATGTATTTACGAGTATATTCATGACTTGCTAATGCCACACGATTTTGATCGGACGGCTATCCGATCAATAATTGAGGTCGCATTGAAGCATGCATGTCCATAGAAATCTAGTAATGGGGGTTATTTATTTATATATAGAAGATATGTTAGTTAGACATCCGAGGCTTGTGAGTATTTTTTGTAGATTTATACTTTTATTGTTTTAAATGGAAATAGGATATGGTAGAATTTTTTTGCCAATAGTGCCATCTATTTGCTAATGGAGGGAAAAATTGTGGTTTAATTAAGGCCTTATACGATGATGTATAAGTACATGTTCTTATGATAAAAGTTTCACACACAACATGCACACTTTGACAGGTGGAATCTTGAAGCTGCTGATTCACTCCCAAGCTACATGATATCATGCTACAAGGCTCTTTACAATATAACAAATGATATCGCTGACATGTCCATGAAAGAGCATGGACTGAACTCAATCGATCATCTCAAGAAAGCTGTATGTCTTCTGGAATAATTCTTCATTTTGCTTGCCTAAGAAATTAAATATATTAATAGAATCACCTCAGATATTTGTATTTATGTATGGCTGTGTGCATCTCTTGATGCAGAGGCCATGAGTAATCCTCCTTTCAAAAAAATATATTTAAATTTATGTACTATAATTTTTATTGATTACTTTTAAATCTTCAGAATATAACACTAGAGCTTCCTTGAGAGAAAGCTTACCTTTTTTCCTTTATCTTGCAGTGGGCAACTTTGTTTGATGGATTCATGATTGAGGCAAAATGGTTGTCTGGTGGTCAGGTCCCTACACGGGAGGACTACCTGAGAAACGGCATCATCACCTCGGGGGCACCACTTTTGTTTATGCATCTTCTCTTCATGCTAGGCCATGATTTAACGGAGGAAAACAACGACCACATGTCTCGGATTATCTCATGCCCTGCAAAAATCATGAGGCTCTGGGACGACATGGGCAGTGCAAAGGTCAGAACACACGAAAAACTTTGACACGCCCATGAAATTGATATACAGCTCACATGGACATATATACATCATATTTTAAAAAGGATTACTACTAGGAATTTTATGTGAATTAATCAACTCCATAACATCGACAGCGACACCGGCTAAGCCTGATCTTAATGTTTTTTTCTCTATGTCCCATGCAGGATGAAGCGCAAGAAGGGCTAGATGGATCGTACAAGGAGCTCTACCTAAAAGAGAGCCCTCATAGCAACGCGGAGGGGCACATGTTGGAGATGATTGCAGATGAGTGGGAGGGTCTCAACAGGGAGTGCTTCTCCAGGACGAGGTCATCACTATCCCCTACCTTCATTCGAGCGTCACTCAATTTCGCAAGGATGGTCAGCGTCATGTATGGCTATGACCACGAGCACAGGCTCCCTGTCCTTGAGGATTACACCAGAATGCTACTCTGAATCATACATGACCAGTACATTAACTGTACAAAGTCTTGTAAATGTAGTGTATTCTTGTTGTGATCGTCACATACATTGGAGTTAATACTATGAGGGAGGCTAATCGATGGGTGATCAGGGGGACTCTCACTTCCCGATAACGCCCGTGGTTCCGGAGCTCTTCTCGAACTTTCCCTTCTGCTCATCTCATCCTGACACCGTTCACCCGCCTTCCATCTACACCTATCTTTCACCTCAAAGATCCAGATAATTGGACCCCAAAAATGAAATTATTTCAACTGAACCATCGAAAGATTTTTTTTGTGAACTTTGAATTTTTTTAAGAAAGTTCTGCCAACTAATCATACCAAGATTTCAACTAATTACATAAAAATTATACCTAAACTTTAACAATCCTCTACTAAATCTATATAATATAACCAAAATCATCAAAGCTTTCACCTAATCCCTGATGTCCTTCCAACCAAAAAAGGAAACCCCATCATCCCTGCCCCTACCTCCTCCCCATGACAAGGGTAAGCCCATCCCATGCATCCACGAGCGTGTGGAGGCGCCGTCCGTTGCGGCCACATGGTGCAAGCGCGACCATCGACTAGCTGTGGTTGCGCGCATGGTGCACTAGTACCCTGCAGAGTGTCGCAGCACACCTATTAGATCTAGATGCCCAAGCAGTGCACATGACGGGTTAGTCACGTGCAACAATCGAAGGGAAGGAAGCCTAAGGACATCTCCAAGGGACTCCTAAATTCCCCCTCCCCCATATGTCCATACTCCCCCAAATTCAGCTCGTATGTGGGGAGGTCGTCCGGATATGTCTAGACCACCACCCAACCTCACCATAACCCCACTTCCCCCTCTCTCTCCTCTATCTTTTCTAGCCACACCCACCACAACTTCATTGTTCCCCCTCTCTCCCATCTATCTCTTCCAGACGTGCGAAGGATTCCCCCCTTTTTCTGCGAGCGGTGTGATGAGAAGGATGACACACAAATCGCACAACTCAAATGAGGCGCATCGTGCGGCTGGCAGGCGATTGATCAGGATCTAGCGCCTAGCACCACCCACTAAACAAACAATACATATTAAACATTGTCTCCTATACTTGTGCTAATGCCTATTTTTATTGAAACGCCAAGTACAATATATTGTGCTAACGTCTCTTTGCGGGAGTTCGAACCTCCGCCACGTAGGACTCTGACACACCCGGCCCACACAAAACCACACCTGGATCCCGCGTCTATATTCTATCCCCCTTGCTCTGCATCTGTTTCATCCCTGGACGACACCGCAACCATACAACCTGGTCGCCCGGTCACCATGCCGGACCTCCGCAACCTCCACCGCTCCAGTCACCATGCCGCTTTGCCTACGCCGTTGTTCCACCTCTCACCTATCTGTCATGCAGCACTACTAGGGAAAAGCCTATACACAGAATCCTATCAGCAGCGCGCTTCAAAATAACTCGCTGCTGCTAATTAGCAGTAGCGTGCCCGGACGAAACTCGCTGCTGAAACAAATCAGATACGCGCTACTGCTAAGTTTCCTACAAAAATTTAGTCCCACCTCGCTCCGTGAAGAGAGTTTCTACCACCTTATATATGTTACTTCTCAAACTTTGACAAGCACTTGGTCTTCATTGAACTCTATGTGTAGAATTTGTGGCTGCAATATGAGTCTTCACCTGTTCCTAAACTGGTCAGGACTCATATTGACAAATCAGATTGTACACAAAAAGATCGTTGATGATCAATGTATTTTTGATATATTGAACAAAGTCTATTTTTACATGCTGACACGTAGCAGTAGCACTTTATTGTGAAAGGCGCTGCTGCTAGATAGCTTAGCAGCAGCGTGTTTTCCAACAGCGCGCTACTGCTAAGCCATTCATCTCCCACCCCCCATCTCCACCACAAGAAATATGTCAACTTGTGACCACCACTATTGGTCACTGAAAGGTCACAAATTTCCATTTACGACCTTTTTGTGACCAAAAACAGAAGGTCAAAAGCTGGGCGTCGTAAACTGACTATAGCGACCTTTCTTCTGGAATGGTCAAAGACGTTTACGACCAAAATATTCCTACTGTGGCGTTTTGGTCACTAGCAACCTCCCACAGGCCACGTAGGCATCCAGCGTGGCAAGCTGGTGTGGCACAAGATTCAACCCGGTCCAATTCGATTTTCTACATGGGCCGAGCCCATTAATTCAGCCTTTTTTATATATTTTTCCTGTGAATTTTTGGTCGACTTCATGGGCCAAGCCCAACAATTCGGCCTTTTAATTTTCTATGCCATGGCCCTTTTGCAGACCATTTCGTTAAGCCTTTTTGTTCAGGTTTTCCAGAAGTAAACAATGTTCCAGTCCACTATTATTTGGGCCGTAGCCTTTTTAGAGCCCATATATTATTTGGTCCAATAGACCATTTGGTCTTTTTATTCACTGATTTCCAGTTTACACACTTGAACAACAAACACTCAATAATTCTCTTGATTAAATGATTAAATTTAGAAATCATTCAGCCAAATACACACAACAGCGCATACAATCCGCATGTCCAACATCAACTAAAACAAGCAAAAATAGATACACAAGCACATACAAGTGTGCTTACAAGCAAAAACAGATACACAAGCACCAAAACATGGTGCAACATCAACTAAAACGATGGTGCGCATCTCCAGGCCTCTTCTGATCTTCCGTCACAGCAGTAGCAGCCTAAACAACATTAGATCCTGATCCAGATCACCAAAAAGAAACATTATTAAATGTTTAGAGACAATGCCATCAACATGAGGCGGTAATCCAACTTAACACTTTGTCAAGATATTTTACATGTGCAAAGGTATTGAGACAATGACATCAACAAGAGAATGCCTCTTGTAATTGCTGTACGCAGCTCTATATGTACCATGTACTAAACACTAAGGAAGTACCAACTACAGTTTCAGTAAAACTACGTTGATCAAAGGGACCAGGATAAACAAATAGTTGAGAGCCTCTTTCTTTTTGTTTGAGCAGTCATGGGCGCGCAGAGAAGGTATAGCTACAGAAGTAGAATATGACCAGTTAATATATCACAGAGAAGGTTTTTGTGTATCAGCACTGAATCAAAGAACATATTCTCAATAATTTAGACACATCGTTTCCAGTTGTTGCAATAGCAGCTTGAGGCTGCTTCTCTATTCTCAATAATTTGTGCATCAGTCATTTCTACAGTTTCAGTAAAACTATAAGAACACAAAGTAAAACTTCAAAAACTAAGTAAAATTATATGTACCATGTACGCATAGATTCAAGTATGATACTAAGTGAGCAGGTAGAATCATCCAAGCATGGAGGCAAGTGTCTCACCTGCGGCAACTGACCAGGAGCGAAGTTGAGCATGGCCGGGGCAGGAGCAGCTAGAGTAGCACGGCCGGCCTTGAGGTCTGGGGCATCCACAGCCTGCCTGGCATCGGGTGCCCAGACCAAGGGGAGCATCGGGGCGTGCCTGCACGAGGAAGGAATGCAGCATCAGAGAGTTGAAGGGAAGAATCAAAGATGAGGGTACCTTGAGGAGCAGAGCAGAGCAGAAGTACTATAAATTAACAGGGCAAGGGTCATTGTTATCCTGGTGGCATTGATAGGCTGCAAAATTGCCTCTACAGTTTATTGTTTAGCTATGATAAATAAGTTGGTACAAGAATGATTGTGGCAACAGTAGATACAGTAAGAATGCAAAGTACATTTAGTGAGAATTGTATTCTTATAATTAAGCTACCAGAAGAGAAGCAGAAAACTGCCGAACAGCCTGGCACTAACATATAGCGCTAAGGCACTGACTGCAGTACAGAAAGCACTCCAAATTCAGATGTGCTGGACCAATTCAGAACTTCAGATCAGCTCAGAACTGTTTCCCTGATCAGTTCATCCATTGCTAACAAATCTATACAGAAAGTAATAAATTGTACCCCCAAATAGAGACCAGGAATTGGGCCAAACAGCTCGTGTCAACTGGCTACCATTCGAATTATTATTGTACCATGGCATAGAAAAAATTCAGTAACCTCACTTCTACAAATTAACCTGGTGCTGTTGTACTCCTACACCATTCAAGCTCATGGTCGGGATAAACAATACTAATAAGTAATAACCCATAGATAGCATGGTACAGAAGCAAGCAACCAGTTCATACTAGCTATCTAAAGGAACAGCAAACAGTGACAATTGACAGTAGCTGAAGAAAAATACGATCCTACTGCTACTCTCATCCATTAAACTGACATCATATAATACAAGCTATCTCAAGGAAGGAGAGAAGGGAATATGGGGTTGGCGTCGGTGAGTAGGTGTATGATCTCCATGGTGTGCTTGATGATGCGGGCCGGCATGACATTCTTCCTGTTCTGCTTGGCCTAGTAGCGCCCCGCCAGGACAAAATCAAATCAATAACTGATGAGTCAAAGACCAATCAATCTTAATATGTCGACTGACGCTTGTGAATTTACTTGAAGAAACGTATTCTCACTTACAGATTTTCTCCATCAAGTACAGGGACGAAGCTGCCATAAACGGCCTTGACGAGAATGTTCGCCTTCAATGACCTGACAAACATGATTTGAGATGGCAAGTAGTTTCTCAGCAAGGTAAGATAGATAGATGCCACTCCCTCCATCCCACAAGAAAAGATGTTATTACATCAAAAATACTGAAACAACATGGCGCAGTACACTGTAATTAGAAGCACGTGCAGATTTAAGATCGATGTGTGCATACCTGAAGGCGTCTTGGCAGAAGTGAGTGCTGAGCTTCCCGTCCGCACCCTTGACCAGGTAGAAGTAGACAGCGGTCTGCTCCAACAGGCCGTCGTCGACCAGCACGAGTAGCCTGAACGGGCCGAGCAAGCCCCGCCCCGCTGCGTCGGCGCTCGCGCTGAAAAAGAGAGGATCAATGAAACTGAGAAACTTGTCCGAGTAGAACTAGATAGAACAATACTGAATGTCTATCTAGGATAAATTTCACAACGGTTTGAGCTGAATTTTAAGAACTGAGAAAGCTAAGAGCTAAGAAAGCACAACCATGTAAGCTGCAGTTTGAGAGCTAAAGAAAAAACATGTGGCTGTACTGAAGAAAAAGAAAGATTCTCAGCTACAACACCAACTCTTGTACTATGTGAGCTACAATTTTCAAATCAAAGAACAAAAGTCTGTAGGAATGATCCGACTACTCATCACAGAAATCTCATATTATACTGAAAAATGGCAACTCTTGTTTAGATAGGAAAGTTCTAAGCAATTCAGTTCAGACAACCACCCCTAAAAATCATGTGTTTTTTGAAAATTCTAGTGCAAAGAAACATGACTGAGTGTGCCACAGCAACATAAGCAACTTAGTACAGTACCAACTAATCTGCCACTTTGCCCCTTAAAAAGAAACAATCTTCCACTTTGGCCCCTATTTTTGTAGCATTTCAGTTATAGAAACTGCAACTTTAATTGCTAAAACATGTCACTAGTACATTGAAAACTGGTTTATACACAGGCAGTAACCATGGTGAATGTACACTTGGAGCTATACCAGGATGTAAAAGGTTCTTACCAGTAACCGCAGTCAGTAACCAAGCCATGCCTCGCTTGTCTACTTGCAGCTAGTTGGGTAGCCTCGGCAGTTCAGAATCTTCTTAGGAGCGCAATGCATTCGTCTCGTTCATCCACCACCCTAAACATTCAAGTAAACGAAAGTGAGAGTTGGGAGCTAACTTAAGAGAGACTGCAGCGAATGAAATTAACAACTTGTTTTTTAATGGCTAGGGGTACACACAGCACATATATACAGTTAGAAAAATTGAGCGGGGGGGGGGAATTAAGTGGAGATGCTACATCCTCTTCATAGGAGACAATTCATAGGCAGCACTCAAGGTTTTTTTGGTGTTAATTGTTATCGATCTAATTGTGCAAATGAATTCAAAACATCAAATGGATTGCAAATGAATTGATTCTAGGATGCAAATCAAATCATCTAAAGATGGACACACAGAGCATCTCTAAAGACAGACACACAAAGCATGGCAAGGACCATATGCTACACAGAGCTACCACTTAGGCAGATGGGATCGAGCGGGGGGCAAAAAGAGAGAGTGGGAGGTGGATGACCGACGGCCTGAAAACGTGCCAGGCAGCGAAGCCGGGGCCTGGAGGTCTCCGCGACGATGACCACAACGCTCTACGTGAGGAGGGAGGGAATCCACAACGCATCAGGTAAGGGAATGGAAGAGAAAGGAAGAGCAAATCGGGAGAATATCTTACCTCGACGAGCAACAGAAGGACGCAGACGGCCGAGAGGAAGCAGACGATGCCATGGAAATGGAGCACCAGGTCCAACCCATGGGGGCGCGGATCTGGAAGCCGACCCCATGGAGGAGACGGAACTCCAGGTCCAGGCCCATGGCGGACCTGTCAACCGCAGCCGCGGCCACTGCCATGGGGTTGGAGCTCCAGGTCCAAGCCCTTGCGGATCTGGGAGCCGGCGCCGCCGTCTGACCTGCTCGCGCGCACGATCTCCCTCTTCTCTTCCGATGAGGTGAGGGGAGGTGAGGGAGGGGGGAGAGGGCGGGAGCACCGGCGGCGAGGTCGGAGGGAGACGCGGCAGCCAGGATCTGGCGGCGGAGGTGGCGGCGGCAAGGGAGGAGTGCAGCGCTAGGGTTAGCGCGAGAGAGAGGAGGGCTTGCTGCCGTGGGTGGGGTTCG
>NC_041391.1:73643029-73646185 GCF_002162155.2 Triticum dicoccoides | reverse complement strand
GGGGAGAGGGCGGGAGCGCCGGCGGCGAGGTCGGAGGGAGACGCGGCAGCTAGGATCTGGCGCCGGAGGTGGCGGCGGCAAGGGAGGAGTGCAGCGCTAGGGTTAGCGCGAGAGAGAGGAGGGCTTGCTGCCGTGGGTGGGGTTCGCGAGAGAGAGAGGGGGGGTTGGGTGGGGTTCGCGAGAGAGAGGGGGGTTTGCTGCCGTGGGATGGGATGGATGGATGGACGGATGGACGGATGGATGCCAGGTCATCGATCCAAGACACAAGTGATTCCACCAATCAGAATTAAGCTTAGGTAGTTTTGTTTTTTTCTTTTGTTTCTCTTATAATTTTCACCCTCTAATTCAGGGTAAACATTCAACATATTAACCACTTATAGTTTGCTAAAATGAACAAATAGTGTGCACATGTGTGTATCTTGGGATGACAAACAATGTTGATTTGGGGGTTTTCACTTTCATTGCACAAAAGAGCCTTTTCCATTTTTCGGGTGCCCAAAATGAGTTTTTTGTGAAGAATCTACCATATATTTGTTGCAAAATTGGACCAAATCATTTTTATAAAATACTAGGACATGTTTAATGCACAATTGACCAAATGGTTGGGTGTCAAAAGCCTTGATCCACCTCTCGTGAAAAAGACAAATTTCCGCCGATTCAGTTGGAAGCGGGTCAATTTTGAACTGCAGCTGCCTCATAGCTTGCTATTTATTTTTTCCAAAAATCATTTCTAGGTACATAAGTACCTATTTAATCATAGAAACACCAAAAAAATTCCAAGATTCAACCACTAGCTAGGAACGGTCAAGCCAGCCGTTTTGACCGCATTTTGAAATGGGTATAAAAAATTCAAAAAAAAGCAAAAAATTGGGAAACCTTCGCATTGTGTCATCATATGTGGCCAAGTTCCTAGGAAAAATAACAAACTTGTAATACGGTAATTATTTTAAAAAAGTGTTCTCAGAAATGAGCTATCAAGCGTGAAGATTCATGGCTTTCAAGCCAAATGATCAATCTTATGGCCACATTCATGGCATAGTTTGTTCAAATGATCTCATATTGTGCACAAGGGTGCATATTGGAATAGCAAACAATGTTGCCTAAGGAAGTTTTCATTTTCGTTGGACGAAAAAACCATTTTCCATTTTTCGAGTGCCCGAAAGGAGGTTTTTTTGTGAAGGAACTACCAAATAATTGTTGCAAAATTGGACCAAATCATTTTTATAAAATACTAGGCCATATTTAATGCACAATTGACAAAATGGTTTGGTGTAAAAAAATTTGATCCACCTCTCGTGAAAAAGACAAATTTCTGCTGATTCAGTTGGAAGCGGGTCAAATTTGAACTGCAGCTGCCTCATAGTTTGCTATTTATTTTTTCCAAAAATCATTTCTAGTTACATAAGGACCTATTTAATCATAAATACATGGTTTGGTGGTGATACGTCGAGGTTTGTGCAGTGGCCGAGGGCCCCAACTCTAGAGCGCGTAAACTCGCATGCCCGCCGCGTGGTCACCGCGTGACCGTGGCGTTGCCATGTGTTCTGGGCGGCCTAGGCATGTCTAGTGGGTTGGGCACTCCCCAGGTTGGTGCTAGGAAGAAAATTACAGCATAAGATTCTCACGAGGAGACCGATCGATGCTCAAACATGAATTAGCAGCCAAGTGTTTGATTAGCGGTATGGGAAATGTACATGGCTAATGGGCGTGAGTTTTGGCTGAGGATGATCAGTTACTAAGAAGACCGTTTTCACAAATTTTCAGCTCAAAAGGAGGAGCCTAGGTGGTACTTGCTTTGCAAACCACCACACTGGACATAAATACGAATGTTGAAGCTCGGCTCAAAATAATGAATGGATTGAGCTGGCATTTGGTGGAGGATGGTTATTTGGGCATAGGAAAGCACTGTAGAAAATGGATACTATTTGGACATGCCAAAGTGGTACTTCCTTCACAAACTGTTACTCTGAACAGAATAGGAAAATGAATATTTTTGAATTATTTTTGAACTAGGCAAGGAAGGTTTTTATATATTTGACGAAGATATGACCCAAAGAATTTATGAGATTTTTTTGGGAATTTTGGGAATGACAGAAATATAGGTTGCTTCACAACCTAGGGCAAAAACTGCCACATGGACATGACACATAGGCAAAACTGATGAGGTGGCGCGTAGTCATAGCAACCCACCACAATTTACAAGGCTATGACCATCTATATTGGTCGTTAACAACTAGAAATAAGGCAGCGGACTAGCGCTGTTAGCTTTATGACCATTTCATGTAAGGAAATTATGACCTTTCTGACCAAAATGGTCGCAATGGTTTCGGGTTTGGAGCCCCTTGAACAGCTTTTGACCAATTGGTCTCAAATGGTCATAAATCTATGACCAATTCTTCCAGGGTCATTGAAAAAAAGTCATAAGTTGACATATTTCTTGTAGTGCTCCTCCGATCCACACACACCACTCACACAGTCACACACTCAATCCTCTGTCTATGCCGCGCGCCGGTCCACCCCATCGCCCCTCCTCCGTCTGCGCCACGCGCCGTCACCTCCTCCTCCTTGCTAGACTCGGTACCGGCCTCCTCCTCCGTCCTCCCTCTCCACTCGCCGCTGGCCGGCCCCTCCTCGCTCCGCCTTCCTCCTCCCTCCTCCCTCAACTGGCTGCGCCGGCTGGCCCCTCCTCGCTCCGCCTTCCTCCTCCGTCCTCCCTCAACTGGCCACACCGGCCGTCCCCTACTCGCTCCGCCTTCCTCCTCCATCCTACTCTCTTCTCCTCCTCGAGTCGCCCCTCCTTCTCCCTCTTGCTCATATGCAACATTTTGATTTAGTTGATTTAGTAGGCTAGTTGATTTAGTTGACTTAGAACATTTTGATTTAGTTGATTTAGTAGGCTAGATCATTTAGTTGATTTAGTTGACTTAGAACATTTTGATTTAGTTGATTTAGTAGGCTAGTTCATTTAGTTGATTTAGAACATTTTGATTTAGTTGATTTAGTAGGCTAGTTCATTTAGTTGATTTAGTAGGCTAGTTGATTTAGTTGACTTAGAACATTTTGATTTAGTTGATTTAGTAGGCTAGTTCATATGCAACATTTTGATTTAGTTGATATAATTTAGTCAATTTAGTAGGCTAGTTGATTTAGTTGACT
>NC_041391.1:73623260-73642716 GCF_002162155.2 Triticum dicoccoides | reverse complement strand
GTTGATTTAGTAGGCTAGTTCATTTAGTTGATTTAGAACATTTTGATTTAGTTGATTTAGTAGGATAGTTCATTTAGTTGATTTAGTAGGCTAGTTGATTTAGTTGACTTAGAACATTTTGATTTAGTTGATTTAGTAGGCTAGTTCATATGCAACATTTTGATTTAGTTGATATAATTTAGTTAATTTAGTAGGCTAGTTGATTTAGTTGACTTAGAACATTTTGATTTAGTTGATGTAGTAGGCTAGTTGATTTAGTTGATTTAGAACATTTTGATTTAGTTGATTTAGTAGGCTAGTTGATTTAGTTCACTTAGAACATTTTGATTTAGTTGATCGTTAATCCTTTGCTCACTCGATGAAGATGATGAGGACCCAGTTCATGAAGCCATCGTAGCTCAAAGAACAAGGCTGAGTGAGGAGGAGGTGTCCAACCTGTGGGACATAATTCCGCCACGTGCTGACTTTGTCGGGGTGCCATTTGTGACCCGCTTGACAAATACCATGGTTGATCGACATGATATGGTATGTTATATACTTACAAATGCAAATTATCCGATGAATTACTTAGTGTAGAGTTTTAGTGTAGAGTTTGATCACATGCTTATTAGTGTAGAATCTAAGGAAACTATTAATAGTGTAGATAATCCATATGTACTTATTTGTGAGGCTATTTATTAATTGATATGTTTTTCTTATTCAAAAATTGGCAAAGAGCATATCTGTGAGTTATGGTATCGAGCCTGATGAAGAAGGCTCAGCTGGACTACGCCTTACTACAAGGGGCTCCATCACAACCTGTACTTACCGCGTGGACACGGACGGTCGCACACACTTAAACTCGGTTGGGTGGAAGAAATTCCTCGATGGCAAGAATCTTCGTGTTGGACAGGCCATCCTAATTACTATCAGGAACACCAACCGCACAGTCTTGAGGATGATGATTGTCTTCGATATCATCTAGAACTACATATGTGTGTGTGTGTCTATATCATCTAGAACTACATATGTGTGTGTGGCTATATCATCTAGAACTACATATGATGATCGTCGTCGATATCATCTAGAACTACATATGATGATGGCCGTTGATATGACCTTGTACTACTTGAGGATGTATGTTGACTATGCATGAAATTGTTATCTAGTACTCCCTTCATTCCAAATTACTCGTCGTGGTTTGAACTAAAACCACGACGAGTAATTTGGAATGAAGGGAGTACTACCTAGTAATGGTTTATGAATTTGATATCTACTAGCAGTACCTAGTATCTAGTATCTGAAAGGGAAACTGAAAGGGAAAGGGTAGTGGGAAAATGGTGGAAGATATAGCAGTAGCGAGGGATGGCGAAATCGCTATAGCTAGAGTAGCGCGTTCCTGAAAAGCGCTGCTGATATTGTCAATAGTAGTAGCGTGTGTTAGGGCCGCGCTACTACTATGAGTTAGCTGTAGCGCCTTATTAGTAGCGCGGCCCCCTGTGCTGCTGCTAGCCTCAAAACCCGCGCTACTACTAGGGTTTTCCCTAGTAGTGCAGGTACCATCCTCCTATGCGGATTCCTTCGTGTGGGGGGTCACCAAGCCAGGCAAGTGTTTGGTGAAATGCCCCTGCTAAATTTTTGACCATTTTTCTCCCTCTGAAACAATGGATTCGGACTAGTGTCGCATTTGAATATTTTTCACTCATCAAAGATCGATATACTATTATTTTGAGCGATGCGAACTTAGAAAAATAGGGGCAGATATATAGGGGCAGGGTTGGATGGCCGGCTCCGGTATCCGTGTTCGCGGATGAGTAAATACCAACACTAGTAGAAAAAGGGGCAAATCTGAGACACATTAGTGCTGGTTTGATTTTGAGCCAGCACTAATGTGTCCATTAGTGCCGGTTCCAATGGCTAGCCGGCCGCTCTCATTAGTACCGGTTCGTGGCAAACTTTTAGCACCGGTTCGTGCCACGAACCGGTACTAAATAGAGTAGTGGCAGGATGTTGTCAGTCTGGGGCCCCTCCAACACCTTTAGTACCGGTTCGTGGCACGGACCGGTACTAAAGGTCGTCGTACATAAACCCTTCGTCCACCCGAGCTTGCTCTATTCTTCCCCTTTCCCCTCACTTCCTCTGTTCTTCCCCTCTCTTCCTCGAGCTCATCATAAATTTTGCCCAAAATTTGTCAAGATTTGAAGGCCCCCATCCATTCAAATGATCACAAAGGTTAGCAACTTTGTCCTTTCATCTCTCATTGCTAGATTAGCTCTTGCAATGCTTTGTATAGTGATTAATTTGTGAGTTTAGTAATTTGGGAGTAATTATATGTGCTAGTATTTGATTTATATGCAATTTGAGGTCAAAAATAACACTTAGTTTGCATATGTAGGTGTGGTTTACTTAGTGCCTTCTAAATCTCCGTCGTAACCACCGTCGATCGCCCGCACCGTCCCGTCGCCGGCACCACCTTGTGGTGAGGCTCTTGTTCATGAATGTTTTACATTACCAAATTGATGTTTGTGTGATTTGGATATATAGTTACTCGTATAATTATCTTACCCGTACGTTGTTTGTTATACATAGTGCCATGGTTTTGATATCCGTCCCCGTCGGCCCTCGTCCTTGTTATAATTCGGATGTGGTATATTCTCTTTTAAAACTAGTTGTTGCATTTCGTGTTTATGACCAATTATGCCCATCAAGTTGACATAGATATTTTTATCTAGGAGGTATGTGAACCAGAAATTCCAACCGACCCTATTGTCGAGACGTTAAATTTAGTTGAAAGAGAAAACGAGTATTTGAAAGAAAAATTGAAAAGAACTGAGAGGGAGGAGATGGAATTGGAGTTGCATGTTGCCGATGTCGTCGATGATCACAAGGTCAAGATGGAGAAAATGAGGTTGAAGATTAGAAAGATTAGAAAATATGCCATTGATAGTGTGGCTTGGTATCATTATTCTGTTGGATCAATTGTTACGTTCGTTGCATCTTGATCGCATTTGTTGTTGCATTTAAATTCTTTAGCTAGAGAGTTACTTGTATGTTGCATTTAATTAAGTGTTGTATATGAACTTTATGTATGAACTTGTATTAATTTGGTCTATTCGGTGTTGTGTAATGAAGATGAGCCGACAATGGATGTATGATGACCGATGCTCTCCCGATTTCATTAATGGTGTGCATACTTTTCTGCTTGCCGCTGAGGCAAACAAGCGGGCAGATGGTTTTATGCCTTGTCCATGTGCTGGCTGTAAGAATGGTCACAATTACTCTACGTCAAGAACCATTCACGTCCACCTATTTGAGTCCGATTTCATGCCCCACTATAATGTTTGGACCAAGCATGGAGAAATAGGGATTATGATGGAAGACAATGAAAAAGAAGTGGACGACGATGGCTATCCTGGCTATGGGTTCCCTGAATATGATGATACAACAATGGGGGAAGAAGCTGAGCCGGCAATGCGGGAAGAAGCTGAAGAAGAGGCATCAGATGAGCCCGCTGATGATTTAGGTCGGGCCATTGCCGATGCAAAGAGAAATTGTGCAAGTGATTTGGGGAAGAAGAAGTTATAGCGCATGTTAGAGGATCACAAGAAATTGTTGTACCCGAATTGCGAAGATGACAAAAAAAAGTTGGGCACCACACTGGAATTGATGCAATGGATGGTAGAGAATGGTGTACCTGACAAGGGATTTGGAAAGTTGCTGGTAATGATAAAGAATATGCTTCCAAAGGACAACGAATTGCCCGAGAGTACATATGAAGCAAAGAAGGATGTCTGCCCTCTAGGGTTAGAGGTGCAAAAGATACATGCATGCCATAATGACTGCATCCTCTACCGCGGTGAGTACGAGGATTTGAATGCTTTCCCGGTATGCGGTCCATTGCGTTATAAGATCAGTCGCGATGACCCTGGTGATGTCGATGGCGAGCGCCCCAGGAAGAAGATTCCTGCCAAGGTGATGTGGTATGCTCCTATAATACCACAGTTGAAACGTTTGTTCCAAAACAAAGAGCATGCGAAGGCGATGCGGTGGCACGGAGAAGACCGTAAGAAAGACGGAAAGTTGAGAGTACCCGCTGATGGTTCGCAGTGGAGAAAAATCTAGAGAAAGTACTAGGAGGAGTTTGCAGGTGACCCAAGGAACGTATGGTTTGGTCTAAGCGGAGATGGCATTAATTCTTTTGGGGAGCAGAGCAGCAACCATAGCACCTGGCCTGTGACTCTATGTTTGTATAACCTTCCACCTTGGTTGTGCATGAAGCGGAGCTTCATTATGATGCCAGTGCTCAGCCAAGGCCCTAAGCAACCCCGCAACGACATTGATGTGTACCTAAGGCCATTAGTTGAAGAACTATTACAGCTGTGGAATGGAACAGGTGTACGTGCGTGGGATGAGCACGGAAAGGAAGAATTTGACCTAAAGGCGTTGCTGTTCGTGACCATCAGTGATTGGCCTGCTCTCAGTAACCTTTCAGGACAGACAAACAAGGGATACCGCGGATGCACGCACTGTTTGGATGATACGGACAGTATATATATTTGGATAGTTGTAGGAAGAATGTGTACCTGGGACATCATCGATTTCTTCCGAGCAGGCATCCCGTAAGAAAGAAAGGCAAGCATTTCAAAGGTGAGGCGGATCACCGGACGAAGCCTCGCCACCGTACTGGTGCTGATGTACATGATATGGTCAAGGATTTGAAGGTAATCTTTGGAAAGGGTCCTGGCGGACAACATGTTCGGAAGGACGCTAACGGACGCGCACCCATGTGGAAGAAGAAATCTATATTTTGGGACCTTCCATATTGGAAAGACCTAGAGGTCCGCTCCGCAATCGACGTGATGCACGTGACGAAGAATCTTTGCGTGACCCTGCTTGGCTTTTTGGGCGTGTATGGGAAGACAAAAGATACACCAGAGGCACGGGAGGACCAGCAATGTATGCACGGAAAATACGGCATACATCAGGGTCAGGCCAGCTACGCTCTTACCAAAGAAGAGAAGGAAATCTTCTTTGAATGCCTACTGAGCATGAAGGTACCATCTGGCTTCTCGTTGAATATAAAGGGAATAATAAATATGGCGGAGAAAAAGTTCCAGAACCTAAAGTCTCATGACTGCCACGTGATTATGACGCAACTACTTCCGGTTGCATTGAGGGGGCTTCTACCGGAAAACATTCAATTAGCCATTGTGAAGCTATGTGCATTTCTCAATGCAATCTCTCAGAAGTGAATCGATCCAGAAATCATACCAAGGTTACAGAATGATTTGGTGCAATGTCTTGTCAGTTTCGAGTTGGTGTTCCCACCATCCTTCTTCAACATCATGACACACGTCCTAGTTCACCTTTGCGAAGAGATTAACGTTTTGGGTCCTGTATTTCTACACAATATGTTCCCCTTTGAGAGGTTCATGGGAGTCTTGAAGAAATATGTTCATAACCGTGCTAGTCCAGAAGGAAGCATCTCGAAGGGCCCTGAAAATGAGGAGGTCATTGAGTTTTGTATTGACTTTATTCCCGACCTTAAGCCGATTGGTGTTCCTGAATCGTGGCATAAGGGCAGACTGGATGGAAAAGGCACGCTAGGAGGGCATCAAATAATATGTATGGATGGACATTCTCTCACTGAAGCACACAATATAGTTCTACAGAATTCCGCCTTGGTGGCTCCCTATATGGAGGAACACAAGAATTTTCTACACTCCAAACACCCGGAGAAGTCTGACGACTGGATTACACGTGAACAAACAAGGACTTTCGCCGGTTGGTTGCAGAAATGTGCCATGCATGATGGCGATATTCAAAATGACCTGTACTCGTTGTCCCAGTTACCATCTTCGAATATAATGACTTTGAAAGGGTACCAGATAAATGGGAATACATTTTACATGATCACCGAAGATAAGAAGAGCACCAACCAAAACAGTGGTGTCTGCTTTGATGCAACAACCAACACGGGAAAGAAAATATATTATGGTTACATAGAGGACATATAGGAACTTAAATACGGAGGTGGTTTGAAGGTCCCTTTGTTTCGGTGCAAATGGGTCAATATGACACGAGGTGGGGTAACGAAAGACCCGCAGTACAGAATGACAATAGTGGATCTCAACAATCTTGCGTATGCAGACGAACCATTCGTCCTAGCCAATGATGTGGAGTAGGTTTTTTATGTGAAAGACATGTCTACCAGGCCGAGAAAAAGAAAAGATAAGGAAGCGAATGGATCATACGACGAGCCAAAGCGCCACATAGTTCTTTCAGGGAAAAGAAACATCGTGGGAGTGGATGAAAAGACAGACATGTCAGAAGATTATGAAAAGTTTGATGAAATTGCTCCATTCACAGTGAATATTGACCCGAGCATCCAGTTAAATGATGAAGATTTTCCATGGCTACGGCGCAAAGGGACACACGCGAAGAAAAAGTTTCACACGCAAAGATCTGGGATGTGATCGGCTTCACTATCATCACTTTCTTCTGTGTTTCACACCCAGGAGGGAATCTCTGTAATAGTTAGGGTAGTTATGTGCTTTGGCATTTGAAACGCGAAGAAATTTTATGTGCAAACAAATTCTTTCATGCATTTACTGATTTTTTCCAGCTAAATGACCTTGAAATTGAAAAGCATTTCAAATGAACTCAGACAAGGTTGAAAGTTGGCATGGTATCATAATTTCACCCACATAGCATGTGCAAAAAAGTAGATAGGGTTACGGCAAAAACTGGATGCACTTCATGAACAAAATGGACAATCTCTTTTGAAGTATCAGGTTTCGGACGAAAACTCATCTGTTACAAAGGCATTTCATTTTTTAAATAACCTAAGCATTACAAAATTGAATATAATGATAAACCACACTAATATTAAACATAAGAAAAAAGAATCACTGAAAAATATTTTTTCAAAGTTAAGTTATTCACAAACTAGTGATTCACACAAATTTCAAATAATTCAAAATTTAAACTATTCAAATTTGAAAACTACTGGCACTAACAGAAAGTTTGTAATTTCTTGTACCTAAAGCAAAAATATTCACAAAGAAACTCTAAATACAGCAAAAAACAACTCAAAAATAAATAAAACAAAAATAGATAAAGCAAAAAAAATTAAGAAAATAAAAAATCCCGCCTACTGGGCCAAAGCGGCCTGCATACGACTAGAAACACAACCTTTTGTTGGGCCAGGATGCAGGCCCGCAAAGGCCCAGTAGGCCCACTGGGAAGCACAGAACAGGTAGGCCCGGTAGGCCTGCTTAGGAGAGGAGCTCGAGAGAGCTACCGCACTGGGGCTTATAAATCAGTGTCGTAGCCCCTCGACTAGCGAGGTGGGACTAAACTTGCCGCACCGCACTGCGCCTGCGCACCCCCTTTAGTACCGGGTGGTGGCTGCAACTTGTACTAAAGAGGGGGTCTTTAGTACCGGTTGGTGCCATGACCCGGTACTAAAGGGGGGTGCTTCCCGCCGCTTGGCCTAGCCAAAACAGACCTTTAGTACCGGTTGGTGGCTCCAACCGGTACTAAAGGTCCATCCTATATATACAACACTTGAAAAAAATTCAGTTTCCCTCTCTGTTTCTTCTCTCCGTCGACGACACGCGCCGCCTGCCCTGATCGACGCCATCGCCGCCCCTCGTCGCCGCCCCGGCCGTCCCCGTCCCCGTCGTCCCCGTCGCCGCGCCCCGCCCCGTTGCCGCGTCCCGCCCCGTCGTCGCCGCCCCATCCCGCTGCCCCGTCGTCTTCGCCCCGTCCCGTCGCCCTGTCGTCGCCTCGCCGGTGAGCTCACCCCGGCCGCCATGTCCACACACACACACATACTACACACACACACACACACACACACACTACACACACACATTATAGAATTTTAGTTATAGAAATTTTTCTGTTTTTTAGTTATAGAAATGTTAGAAATTATTTTGTTTAATTTGTAGTTATAGAAATATTAGAAATATTAGTTATATAGAAATGTTATAATTTTTTTTTCTGTTTTTTAGTTATAGAAATGTTATAAATATTAGAAATGTTATAGAATTGTTAGTTATATAATCAGAAATGTTAGAAATTTTAGAATTAGTTTTAGTTAATTAGATGAATTAGATTAATGTCAAATTGTTAGAATTTGCATATATATAGAATTTTAGTTATCACAATCCAATGATTTAAAAAATGTTACTTTTTGCGGGCATATAGTATTTGTTCTGGACGATATGCCCGGCACGCATCCTCACCGTCGACCCGTTCGCGACGACGTCCTGCTTCAGAGGACCCATGTCCGGGACTGGACTCCGCCGGGCTGGCACTGGGAGGTGCTACCTGGAGGGGCGCGCCGCTTGGTGAGGAACCCAGCCTCGGGTCCCGTCGTCGACCCTAATCTCCTTTGGTGGCGTTCGCGTGGGCGACATTCGGTGTAGAGGGACCCGTCGCCGTGTTAGGGAGGAGGACGAGCACGTCCATCGCTACATGGCTTCTATGGACGTCAGGTTCTCCAATAGTTGGGAGGTTCTTTGGGCAGATGACCGGAGATATGATCGTGTGATGGTTCCTTCTCTTTGGGTGTCCACCACCCGTGCCGCAGGAACCGCGAGTGGCCTAGATTCTTCTATAGTACTCGATCTTTTTTAGGTCCCTTGCCAGTGATGTATTCGACATATAATATTTGAGACGATGTATTTGAGATTATATATATTAAGACGATGATGTATTCGAGATTATATATTAATCGAGACAATGCATATATTATGTACTATATGTATGATTCAGTTTTTCCTTATTGATTGCATCCATGCATTGTAATTTGAATACTAAATTGTTTTATATTTCTTCCGTATTAGTTAAGTAAAAGCTATGGCGGACAATACCGACAGAGACAAAGAAGAGGAATTTTTCGACATCATACGCAGCCCTCACAGGCTAGTTATGATCTGAATGAAGCAGATGACGGCTCCCAATATCTAAACAATACCGGAGAGGGTGATGAAAAGATATTCGATCTCGACGACCGAGCTGATGAAGTCATGAACTATGATTATGATTATGATGACACAGACAATGTTTATGATGACATAGACAATGTTGATCTTCAAATAACAAAGACTACCGGCGAGGTATATTTAATTATATAAGCAGGCATCATGGTGATCATCACATGTTTTTTTATTGAAGATATATTAACGAATTGATCTTTCTTCTTTCAGCCCTCCGGATCGAGCAAATCTGCTTCTACAGACAGCAGGACAAAGTGAGGCCCGGGCAGATTGTTGAAGGACGGTGTAAAGTACAACATCGAATCCACCAAACCTAGTGGCAAACCCCTCACTCCTAAGAACATTGCGAACAAGTGGACTCGTCAGTGCGGAGTTCTTGTGAAGGACAAACTCCCGATCTCCATTCAAGAATGGAAAGAGCCAAAGACTAAACGTCCAGGTGTTACTTGGGTCGACGAGAGAGCCAAAAAAGACCTTTGGGAATCTCTGATAGAACATTTCGCCCTACCAGATCATTTCACTGAAGCAGATGTGGAGAAAGTCAAGGGTGCTGCTCTTAAGAAGATGGCAATTGCATTCAACACCCATAAGAAAACTGTATGGGCCAACTACCTCGCTGCAGAAAGGAAGACTCCAAAATTCACGGGAACACTGGAGAAGCAAAGAGAACACTGGGACGATTTTGTGAAATTCAAGGATTCATAATTATCTAAGGAACGGTCGATAAAAACAAGGCCAATGCCGCAAAAAAGACGCAGTTCCATAGGCTAGGTCCAGGTGGCCATGCGGTGGGAATGCCTAAGTGGGATAAGTCTGAGCAAGAGATGGAGGATCCAGGGGTCACTCCGGTTACTAAGAGTTCGCCCACCCAGGTGCAAAACTTGGTTCTATGCGCATGGGGGTGGGGGCGTTGGACCCGAAGACAGGCCTGGTTTCGCAGAAGGCAAATCTAAAAGGAGTCGAACAAAAGATACTTGACGCAATAGAAGAAGCTCGAACGGGGGTGTTCACGCCCAACAGAGAGAACGACGAGCTTACGCGTGCCCTGGTAAATCCTGAACACCCGAGAAGAACACAAGGCAACGGCGTTATTCCCTGGTATGAGGGCTTTTTAGAATGGAACAAGGACTACAGGACCCGTGCAAGAAAGAAGATGGAGGAGGAGAAGAAGAGGAAGCTGGAGGAGGAGCAGAGGAAGCTGGACGCAGAATGCTTTCAAGGCCTAGAAGCAAGGCACGCGGACTAGGCACTCAAATTCCAACAGCAGCAGTAGGAGATCGACTCACTTTGCCAGGAAAGGGGGTCTCAGCAGCGGCAGCAGCAAGCGGATGGTTGTCCAGCATTGGGTAGCACGGTCCCATCCATGCCGAGAAGCAGCGTTGGTTCTGCCCCGGGCGACACACTGCTGGATACATACCCTGTGGATGACATCATAGAGAACACTAACTGTGAGCTACACTCCAAAATTAAGAACATATCCATGAAGGTGGCGGACGGCGTTGCTTTTACAATTACCCCCGAAGCAACCTTCCATTGCATACCGATTCCATAGGGCTATGCTCATGTCTTGGTTGATGAAGTGGTGGACCCATATTTGGGGCTACAACTTGACATTCCTAGAGGTGAAGACGAGCGCACATTGGGAGAGGCCATACATCGTATCATCCTATGGAGAAAGGATTGCATCATCTTTCGAAGTCCACCGACACCGCGTCGTCTACCGACTCCTCCTCAAAGTCCGCCACCGAGTCAGCAGACCCCCGCTTCTCCAAGTCCACTAACACGTGAGCCGACTCCTCCTTGAAGTCTGCCACCTCCTCCAAGTCCCCGAACGTGTGAGCTGACTCCTCCGGTTTCAAGTCCGGCACAATGTCAGGCCACCTCTCCGGTTTCAAGTCCGGCACCATGTTAGGCCACACCTCCTGCTTCAAGTCCGGCACATCGTCAGGCCACTTCTCCTGCTCCAACTCAGCCACGTCAGCCATCTCCACCGTCTCAGCAATTGCAGAAGAGACACGCCACAACTATGGTGCGTAGCGGTACGAGTTGAGGTAGTTCAGGAAGTACTGGCGGAGAAAAGCGATATAAATATGGTCCAAGCCCTGCTCCTCTTCCTCAGTGTCCTTACGACATGACCGAGGAGCAAAACACAGCCATAGTGCAGGCCCAAGTGGACACCCATTTTGCACCGAAACCGGCACCGCCGCCAAGGGAGAAAGTGCTTGAGGAAAAGATTGACCACTTCATTCGTATGGCTAAAGCACCAGCTCCCAAGCCTGTTTACTCAGACTATGAGTGCCAAATCAGGAATTCACATCGAGCATGACTATAGAAGGAAGCGAGCTCAAGCTCGATCCAACAAGCAGCGGGCAAAAAATGCGGGAAAACCGTTCCCCAGCTGGGAGAACAGGCGGCACAATCGATCCCCCCGCTTGTTGTGCCAACAACACATGAGAGGAGGCCTCGCGCCCAATATTATTGTGGGCAAACCGTTAACGTTCCCCAGCTAGGCGATGTGGTAATAACGCAAGAGCATATAATGCTGGCTGAAATGCTCAAGATCTCTGTTGGACAACTCCTCGAATTTGAGCCCATGTCTCCGCTTAGAGAGGAGGAAATAAAACGGAAATATGTCAGGGGCCAACCTTTGGTCGAGCCAGACAAGGTCAAGAACCTCCCATCGAGAATGTATGAATTGCATCAATGGTACATGAACAATTCCAAGATTACCAATCGAGAGTCCCTCATGGTGAATGTCAAGGCGGAGCATTACTTCCATGAGAAAGCTCTGTGCGTTGAGTATTCAGAACTATTTCAGTTATACAATCAAGACGCACTCGACAAATCTATCGTCAGTTGCTGTTGTCTGTAAGTGATTTCTTTCTGTAATTTTTGATCAATAATTAAATGTAATTATCCTCACTATATATTCTTTTCTGTGGTATTATATGCAGGATGAAGATGTATGAAATGAAAAAATCTGGACGCTATGGCATTGGGTTCATTGACCCAAATACCATTAATGTGTACACATGGAATCTTGCAACTTCTCAAGCAAGTGTAGACGAAAGCATGCTAGAGTTCTTGAAGCGCCTCAATACCAATGAAGATATACTACTTCCTTACAACTTCCTGTGAGTCACACTATCTTGTAATACAAATTCTGTTTTTTTACTAGATAGCTAGATGTTAATAATTAAGTGTATACGGTTTACGATAGTTGATTAATTTTATGCACATGCCCACTTAATTAAGACATGGAAACGTGTGCGCATGCAGTTTCCACTGGATCTTGTTAGACATTAAAGTTGACAAAGGAACAGTTGAAGTACTGGACTCAGTACTTAATGAAGATAAAGACTACACCATCATGAAGGGGATAGTCAACAGGTAATTTCAATCATTATTAACTATATCTCGGCCTATTATTAGTTTGTCATTTCCTGATATGAACTATTTAATAACCCCTTTATTAATTTTCTTTGCCGGCGGGCAGGGCTTGGGCAAAGTTCATCAAGGTGACTCCAGGCAAATTGCCAAAAAGTTGTTTTGGCATCGACCAAAGGTAAGTAATTAAGTAGTACTAGCTAGCTACCATCTCTTTAATTCTTGTTTCAATACCATTAATTAATTATCATGCTTGATTAATCATTATCTGATTCAATTTCATTCTCGTAAATGCCCTGAAGGAGGCGCCGAGGAATGATCTGTGTGCATTCTACGTTTGCGAGAACATTCGCATGGTGGCGTCCGAAAGGAGCAGATCTCAAAGACAGGACTGGGTACGTTTGTCAAAACACTATTCACACCATTATCGATATCTTGTCACACAACTAATACACATGCATATTGATCTCCTTCTTAACAGTTCAGAGAGGTGCAGGATAAGCTCCTACCAGCGGACCGCATACTAGCACTTCAAGAGGAAATAGCCGGATTTTGCCTCGACCAGGTCATAGATCCGAAAGGATAATACCATTACCCACTATCGCCCGCATGAACCACTTGTCATCGTGCTCCGAAGGCACCAAGGCAACATGTAGGAGAAATTGTATATGTATATACATGTGTATGTGTGAATAATTAATGGTGTTGGTTGTGAAACATTCGATGATATATATTTATATATATGCGGTTCTACATACAAGAAAATCTATTTATATATATGCATAACGTGTACAATTTGTAGTATCATGAAATACCAGCAAACAAAAAAGAATTAAATGGAAAATAAAGCCAACCCCCCCCCCAAACATTTAGTACCGGTTGGTGTTACCAACCGGTACTAATGTCCTACACGCACCCGGGCCTGGCTCGTGCCACGTGGTGACACTTTAGCGCCGGTTCGTGACAAACCGGTACTAAAGGGGGGACATTTAATCCCCACTCTTTAGTGCCGGTTGCCGAACCGGCACTAAAGGCCGTTACGAACCGGCACTAAACGTCGGTTCTACACTAGTGCAATCCAACAAATAATGTGTTTGTTTTGATGGTCAAAGATGCCCTTTATGCATGGCATTTGATTGATAACCCAGACTCATTATGTGCTACTATTCTGAAGGCCAAATAGTTCCTGGATAGTGACCTTCTTAATGCAAGTTTGAAGAAATGGTCCTCCTATACGTGGCAGAGTATAATGTTGGAAGTTTATTTGTTTAAAAGGGAACATATTTGAAGAGTTGGAAATGGAGAAAAGATAAATATCTAGGAAGATGTGTGGATTCCGCAGTCACCTACAAAGAAGGTTCTTATGAACAGAGGCAGCTAACTCCTCTCTCGTGTGAGTGATCTTATAGACCCGACCACTACAGATTGGGATGTCCAACTAGTGAATCATACCTTCTGGCATATTGATGCTCAAAGAATCTTAGCTATTCCCCTTCTGGTGCATGATACGACATATTTCTTGGCATGGAGGCAGACAAAGAATGGCTTGTTTTCGGTTAGTTCTGCTTGCCATTATGAATGGAAAAATCAATATGGGAATAGATTGGCAAATGAGAATGATGTAGGTACCTCCGTTCCTAATTTTATGTGGAGTACGGTATGGAGTTTAT
Source organism: Triticum dicoccoides (assembly GCF_002162155.2). Lineage (NCBI taxonomy): Eukaryota > Viridiplantae > Streptophyta > Magnoliopsida > Poales > Poaceae > Triticum > Triticum dicoccoides. The sequence continues at coordinate 73,628,672 of NC_041391.1, read as the reverse complement.
TATGTCCACTGAATATCAAAATATTTAGTTGGAGGGCTTTGCGGAGCCATCCCTTGTTGTCTAGTCCTAGCTGATAGGCACATGGAGGTGCAGGCACATTGTCCGGTGTGGAACTCTAGTGTGGATATCATCAAACATCTTCTCTTCTAGTGTTCTAAAGAAAATGATCTTTGTAGTTTACTAGGAGCTGAGGATGTCATAACAAGAGCCTATCATGTTGTCATTCTAGTCCAACAGTACTAGAGCCTATCATGTTGATCATTGTTAACACACCTGACCATGAAGCTCCAGTCATTGGACAAGGAAGATTTAGAGAAATTATTGTGGTTACTTGTTGGTACCTCTGGTGGGAGTGAAGGAAATTCAATCATGGGGAAGAAATGCAATAGGCGGACAATATCTCTTTTTCAGTCAAAGCACTTGTTAATTTTGCTAGTGAAGCCTCCCCTCAGGCAAGATGAGATCAGAAGGATGGTTGAATCCAAGACAGAATTATAATAAACTCAATACCGATGCACCGTCGGAATTGGATTCCTTGAAAGGAGCGATGGGGGCTGTCCTGAGAGATGGTAAAGGGAATTTCATTGTTGTCGCGAATAAGAAACTTGATTCGTGTGTCGATGCTTTTACAACAGAGGCGGTCTCATTGGCGTTTGGTCTAAACCTTGCTTGAACTATGGGATGCAACAAGATTGAGGTCAACTCGGATAATCTGGACATGATCACCACAATGCATTCTGGTAGTTCTTCTTCTGTGGCTAGTGTGGTCTTTGAGGATTGTTATTTCATGTCTTCAGATTTTTATCCATGTAACTTATGAGCATTGCTTTAGGGGGTCCAATTGTGTAGCGCATGAATTGGCAAAATGGGCTAGATTTGCCCTTCCTAGTATTTTTGTAGACTCGGCTTCAAAGGACTTGATTTCTCTACTTGTAAGAGATACGACAATTGACATGAATTAATAGAGAGGAGTGAAAAAAAGCTTTGAGCGGGGCTGGTTAGCTAGGTGAGCAATGTGTCCCTTTGTGCGTCGCCGGCGCCACCGCTAGTTCCCTCTCCCTCTGCTAGCTGCTTTGATGTGACACCGTCCTCGGACAAGAGAGTGTACAAGGGGAAGTCTTATCTTCATGGCATAGGGTCGATGAATGGATGAGGATAACTTGCTGCATGTAGCCAGAAAATGGAAAAATAAGAGATTATGACCCGACGAGGAGGATGCTCACCGAAGCTTGCAATCTGAACATTCACCGACCCACAACCCGCAATACTACCCCACACAACCATGTTCAAGTCATGGAGCACGGGACAGGTGCAATCCGCAAGCGAAACCATGAACTCTAACCCACATAGCGATCTAGTCGCGGAGCACGAATTAGGAGAAATTTCTCACGTAATCACGAGAATTAGGATAACAAGAGTTGTCCAATCTCAAGAGGAGTCTGTGACTTTGGTCATTGATAGAAATGGCAAAAGTCCCCAACAAAGGGAAGATCTAGCCTATTTATAATCGGGACAACCCCTGGATAGGTGTGAAATCAAACTATCTTGGGAACCAGCTTAGATATGAAAGAGAACCAACTTTGGTTTGACTAAATGGCTTCGAGACTTAATGAGGTAGCTTCTGGAAAAATCTCATTTGAGGTTGTTGGCAATACCAAACATTGTTCACTGGATTCGGACAATGTTTCCTTCTACAACAAACTCGAGCCTGTAAACCTTTCGCAAGTTGGGATATCCAAACTCGTGCAAAACATTGTTTCATCAGAACTAGAAAAATGTTTCTTCAACAAATAGCTTATTTCTTCACAAACTTCTAACTTTGTTTCTTCGCCATAAAACATTGTTTTGAACGTAACTTATTTCTTCATGAACTTCTAACTTTGTTTCTTCGCCATAAAACATTTTTTTGCATGGACTGCAATGTGATTGACCTTCTTCGACATTGCACTTGAGTTCAACCAACAACAAAGGAGATGAAAGTGCAACCATGTGTCAAGATTATAGTATGAACTTAAGTTAGTGTTCACTTGGCAATGTATTTGTTTGACATAAATTATTAAGATTTCTCCTTTGATGAAAGGGGTTGTACAACTGGTTGTCATGTTCTCATCATCCTCCCCCTCTTGAAAAGGAGTTATCTTTGACTCTAAGGGTTCAATGGCTTTCATTTGCTCATCATCCTCTCCCCTCTTGAAAAGGAGTCGTCCTCGACTCTAGCTGGTCACCACACAAAAGAAAATAGGCCAGTACCAAGAAGGAATGCAAATATTTTATCAAATGCTTAAGTTTAGCTTTCACTTTGCGAACTTCAAATGTTTTGTTTGTCTCAGCAATTCTTTCTAGATAACATTTCCATGGAGTACAAACTTGTAATCAGGCACATCAAAGTTCATATCATCCTCCCTCTCTTGAAGAAAAGTCGCCCTCGACTTCCTTTGGTCTACAAAATAATAGCACGAGGACAATAGAAAATATCTGGGCAAGGAAAAGTTGAATCAACATATTCAATTTTTACTTTTGTTGGCTCCTTGATGGTTTCGTTATGACTAACAAAAGGGTTGTGTTGGATGGATGACATGGAAAACATCTTTTCTCTGATTTCATCGCGCTAATGCTTCAATAATTCATAAGTGCATACCTCTGGGTGCTTCAAGATGAATGATCTCTTTTCTTTTACCTTACTAAGTACTTGCATGCCGTTTTGAAGATCACATACCCTGTATGATGTTTATTTAATGGCACTCCATGTGCGCCATGATTTTTCATTGATCTCATCCTCCCATTGTTGTAGGAAGGCAACTAAGTATGATTTTTGCATCTGCAAATACTTCAAACAAAGAGAGGTTTGGGAGTTGTTAGTAATGAAAAAAAAATCCTCTCCTCTTTCATATGGTGGATCACTAATCTCTTTTATACTGTGTGGAAACACCTCAAGCTCACATTTGGTGGACTCACACAGCTCACTAATCCTCTCACTTTGAAGGTGTGGTATAATATGTTGTGGTCCACTCATATCTCTAATCTCATATTGAATGATCTCAACCGTGCATTTGGTGGACTTGCACACCTCAGCTATCTTATCACTCTCCTTATGTAGAATTTTGGGAAGTGAGCACTCTTCCTCACATCTGGTGGAGTCACTCAACTCACCTCTCTTATCATTATCAATATATGGATTTGTGGGAAATGGACACTCTTCCTCACATTTGGTGCAGTCACTCAACTCACCCCTCTTAGCACTCTCAATATGTGGAATTTTTGGAACTGGACACTCTTCCTTACATTTGGTGGAGTCACTCAACTCACCTCTCTTATCACTGTTAGTATGTGGATTTTTGGAAAATGTACCCTCTTTCTCACATTTGGTGGATTCACTCAACTCACTTTTCTTGTTCCTCTCAAGTTGTGGGATTTCGGGTTGTGTACACTCTCTCTCATATTTGGTGGATTCGCTCAACTCAATTTTCTTATCACTCTTAGATTGGGGGATTTTGGCTTGTGAACACACTCTCTCATGTTTTGTGGAGCTACTCAAGTCTTCTTTATTGTCACTCTAAAAGTGTGGGTTTTTGGGGTGTGGATTCTCTCTCTCACATGTGTTTGGAAATATTTTTCTCTCTAGAGGATTTGCCGGTGGAGGAGAATAAGCTCCAGCCGAAGCAATGCTTGGCCTATCTTGAATATGAATTGTTGGTAAAGATGCCAACGAGGATGAAGGGTGTGGTTGTTGCCATGAAGGAGCAGTGGGACAATTTTTAAATACTAGGACCGACCATTACACAGGTTCTTCTTCTCCACTCTCATAGCGCAACATACAACACCAGATCGTAAGGAAACACCTCCACAAAATCAGATATCTCGTCATTCAGCCCATGTAAGAATCTCTTTGTCTTTGGTTCATCACTCTCTTGGGTTTTCGTCCGGATCAACAACTTCTCCATCTCATTGTAGTACTCCTTGACAGTGCGAGAACCTTGGATAAGCCTCTTCAACCTCTTATACGATTTGTTCTCATAATACGCATGATAGAACAAAACAACACCTCATGACTTGCTTCATCAAAGTCCAGCTGCGGATAAAATTATTATCCGACATCAAACGATCATCTTGCAGTTGAGTCCACCATGTAAGTGCATAACCATAGAACTCCATGACAGGAAGATCAACTATCTTTGCTTGAGAAAAACCATGGATGTGGAAGATCTGATCGCACTTCTCCTCCCACTCATTATATGCGTTTGGATCCTCTTTTCTTGTGAATGATGGCACATGTAGGTTCACTCTCGCTTGGTTTTCACGGTCATCTTGATCACAATGGTCAAAATGTTGACCATTGCAACACAAAGTAGCACCACGGCAAGGCGGGGAGTATGCTTCATAGTTCCCCATGCCTTCTTCTACGTCACCATGCTCGGAGAGATCATCATCGGAGATGTCATCACCATCATGTGCAGCTCGTCGCCGGTGATTAGCGACAAACCCACGAGGGCCATGGCCTCACCCACGAACTTTTACTCCATGCATCCCACCCTCACGGGGTGCAACAAGGTCACCAATCCTCCGTTCAGCACCACCAGCGGGGGTACGATCAACATGGACACTTGCAGCTCTTCCACGACAATTGTGGCGGTCCACATTGCCACGACATCGTCGGTTGTTAGAGACCAGCGAGGCAGCGGGGCTGTGTTGGTGTTGATCCCCATTCCCCGTGATAGGAAGATGACCTCCAAACATCCTTTGTAAAGCTGCAACTATACTTTATTTCAAGCACATCACCAAGTGTTGTTCGAGTTTTGGGAAAGCATCATCAACATTATAATGCCCATGCACACTTGAGTTGGAACTTGGCATATTAACTCATGAAAACAAGTGGACAAAAGAAAAATTTATATGTCGAAAACACTCAGCTCACCTTCTTGCTTACCCAAATTCTAATGTTTCCTTAGCGGCTATGTGGTGGTAGAAAATCAGGAGTGAACGGGCGAACGAAACGAAGGAAGCTGGTGGTTTATTTGTGGGTCTTAGTGGGGTAAAATACGGAGGGCTAGTGCTGAGATCCAATCGATGCAAACCAAATAAACAAGAAAAATCTATAGATCCTTGCAACACGTTTGAGCCGCAACACTTGCCACTAAAACTTCTGAAATTTCTCAGCCAACTGAATATGATTGCACACTTTCTCTTCTCTCTCTCTCTCTCTCTCTCTCTCTCTCTCTCTCTCTCTCTCTCTCTTTCTCTCTCTCTCTCTCTCTCTCGCTCGCTCGCTTGCTCTTTTTTTTTGATTTTTTTGCAACACAATAGATCCAACAAACAAGACTCAAAGAAAACAGCAGCAACTTCGGATAGAACTTGGTGTAAACACAAAGAGGAAAGCAAACAACTAGATCTCAGCAAACGAAGGCTTGGATTTTT
>NC_041391.1:73590782-73623180 GCF_002162155.2 Triticum dicoccoides | reverse complement strand
CTTGGATTTTTGTGTGGCTTTTCTAGCTTTGTACTTTAGGATGGTGAAAAAACAAACTAAAAAGGATAGATCTAGCAATAAAGATTCAGATCCTACCGTGTAAACCTTGCTCCATTACCAGATGATGTGACACCTATTGGGAAACGTTGCATGGAAAACAAAAATAATTCTACGCACACACAAGATCTATCCATGGAGATGCATAGCAACGAGGGGGAGACTATGTCTACATACCTTCGTAGACCGTAAGCGGTAGAGTTTAGCAACACGGTTGATGTAGTCGAACTTTCTTCGCGATCCAACCGATCGAGTACCAACATACGACACCTCCGTGTTCAGCACATGTTTAGCTTGGTGGCGTCCATGCATTCTTGATCAAGCGATACGACAAGGTAGTGGTGAGTTCCGACAACACGATGGCGTGGTGATGGTGGTGGTGAAACTATCTTTGCAGGGCTTCGCCTAAGCACTATGAAAATATGACCGGTGGTGTAAACGATAGAGGAGGGTGCCGCACACAGCTAGGAAATTATTTGTTGTGTATTAGGTGCCCCCCTCCCACATATATATAGGTGGGAGGGAGGGAGGAGCAGCCAAGGAAGGTGCCCAAGTAGGACGAATCCTACTTAGGGTCCCTCCCAAGCCCCCCTTTCCTTATTTGGAGTGCAGGGAAAAGCGGGGGAGGGTGGTGCCCCCCCCTTTCCTTTCTCCCATGAGAGGGAAAGGCAGGAGGGGCTAGCTAGCCCTCCCCTTTTTCCTTCCCTAGGGATGGCCAAACAAGGGAGGAGGCGCACCAGCCCCCTTGTGGGCTGGTTTGTCCCCTACTTTGGCCCATAAGGCCCATAACTTGTCGAGGGTGCCCGGAACCCCTTCCGGTGATCCGATTCCTTCCCGTTAGGTCCCTAAACTACCGGATTCCGGGCTCCGTAGACCCAAGAAAGGTTCAAACTCAGGGGCATGTGCGAAGAACTCAACCACTCAAGCCGATCGATCCGCTGCTCTCATGACGTAGCTGATAAACATGACAAAGAAGGACACGGCAACTTACCTAGGTCCGGGCCACCTGGCGGTGCAATACCCTATTCCTTCTTTGTGGTGGATTAGCCACACGAGGGGCTGATGATGAACTAGTACCAGTGGAAGAACAGCCTCAAGAGGCGTGTTCTTGTGATGAGCTCTTGCTGGTTTGATGAGCCGATCACCTGATAAGTTGATCCCTCTCTATAGTGGTGGCTAGGCTATATTTATAGTGGCCTTGTTCCTCCTCCTCCGAAACTTAGGCGGGAAAGGATCCCACAATGGCCAAATTTGAAAGGGGACAAGAAGTACATCTAATCCCGACGAAAGGTGGTCTTCGCCTGCAAAGCCTCTGAGCGTGATATCATGGTGGGCTCGGCGATGACATCCATCCTGTCATTCTGGCGGTCTTGGTCTCATTGCACGCAAATGGCAACCTTGGCTGATTCCTTGGGACTCCACACCTGCGCTTGCCTCCTTTGCACCAAAGAGGAAAACTGCTGCTCTGCGTCCGCTGGTGCGTACCCGGCCTTGGTCGTCATGGCTGATGTCATTTCAACCTCGTGAGGCTGGGTCTTGCATAGAAATCTCCGCTCCGCTTAGGAGGCCGCCTAAGGAAGCCACTCCCTCAGGAGGCCTCGATGTCGCCCGCCTCGTGAGGCTTGGCCCCTCGGGATGGTCTTGTCTTGTCATAGTCGAACCTAGGCCATACCAGGCTGTCGATGAAGCCACGTCGTGGGCTGCAGGTAGGCAGGTCTAGGTACCCTGGTTCCCAGAATGCCAACAGAAGCCCCCGAGCCCAATGCGCGCTCGCCCTTGGCCTCGAGGCGAAGCTAAAGAGCAAGTGCGGAATGCCGCGGGCCCAATCGCCTACGGGCTGTGACGTCGTGTGGCGCTCGAGAAGACCTGGGCGCCACCACTTACCCATGCTCCCTCGACAACTGTCTGATTTGACAACTGCCTGCTGCGAGCACAGCTTTACCATCATTGTCCGCCGCGCTCACCCTCTACTTTCTCCTCCCCTTGCAAGCTTGTGCGCCCTTCTCCAGCTGCCACATCTTGCTCATCTTCCTCCACCGACATGGCTCCAAAGTCGAAGAAGAAGATCAAAGCTCGCGCGCCCGCGGATCCCTTTGCCAGAGCTGGAGCCTGCGTTGGATTGATCAATAGTGGTCAACCAGGAAGGGCTGGGCAAGGTCCGCTTGTCCCTTGTAGCTGATTCCAGTGAGTGAAAGGCGACGAAGGCCTGTCCTGCTTCTCGTGGCTCGATCGAGATGGGGGGTACTAAAATACCTCTTCATCTTCATGCCCTCTCAGTCGGTCTGATTCCTCCCTTCTATGATTTTCTTCAATGTCATGCTCTCGCATTACCAAATCCAGGCATTGCATCTGGATCCCGCCTCCATCGTCCTCCTTTCCATATTTGCCTTCTTGTGAGAGGCCCTCGTGGGCATTACCCCGTCTGTGGCCTTGCTCCGCCACTTCTTCGTGCTCCATCTTGTCGATGGTCGGCAATGCTCTAGGTGCATGTCGCTCCAGGCGGTGACAGCGACAACAGGCTCCGGCATCGATTTCGCATTTTGCATGGATACCACAGGGTATCGGAGGCAGTGGGTGTATGTGGACGCCGGCATGCTTAGCCCCCTACTCCTTCTTCTGCGTGCACCGGCAATCCTGAGCTCCGGCTGGGGGCATGCCGAGCTGTCCGGCTATTGGCTTGAATGCGTCTGGGCCAGGCTGGCTAGGCTGTGGGAAGCGGGCATGATGGCGCCGATGGTGGCAAGGGAGTTCATCGAATGGCACATCGCACCGCTTCAGCACCATTCACGCCCAATGTGGACTTTCACGGGCCAAAATGATCCCGTGAGGCTCCAGGTGGATGTGCTTCTTGCCAAGACGCCCAGCGCCGTGCTCGAGCTCCTGATGGGCAACCTGGCTCCTGCCGTGATCCCTGTCAAGGGGAACCTCCTCCTATACCAGTGTTCGAACACGGAGGACTTTGTCATGCAGATGCCGTGCTTTGACGAGTGGAGGCTACTCCCCGCGGGCCATGAGGGGCCTCACGAGAACCCCGTTGTGGTAGCCCATGTGCTTGCCCTTCAAACGATGGCATGTGACGCACGCGCCGACGATCGCTCCTGAGGTGGTCCTGAGAGGCCAGATGCCTCATGATGTCCCTAAGTTGGCTCTTGGGGGCCTAGCGCCACCAAGTGCTCCCGAGGTGACTCCCCTTGGCCCAGAGGGCGACCCGAGGGCAGCCCCATCCTCAGCCGTGATATCATCTGCTGCCTCTAGTGGCAGCACACACCCTCCAGCATGCCTCTTACAGTCGTCGAGGTCCCCACCAAGAGGAGGCTCGGGAGCTACCACGGTGTCACCCAACAGGCCCTAAAATAGAGGATTTGGTGATGAGTAAGTACTTTTCCCCTTGGGTTCTTTGCGTGACGGATTCCCTCCTAACATTTGCCCTTCAGGCTTCTTCCTTCCTTGGTGACAAGCTCTCTCCCGACGCGTCCTTCGTGAGCCTCAGAGCCTGTCGCCGCCCCAAGCCTCACGAAGTAGGCAGCCGCCCAGGGGCGGTGCTGTACCGAGGGTCGCGGTCGCCGGAGGAGGACCACAAGCCTGCTCCCCCACCGCCTCTCCGCCACGGCAGCCCCCAAGCCATGGAGGCCGCACTAAGGAGGCTTCTGATAAGTCTTGCAAGTAGCTGGGCGTCCAACGTGGCGGCTTCTTCTTCAAGCGGTGGAGTTGTGCCCCATTGCATGGAGCCCGAAGCCCGAGGGGCGGCAGAAGAGGACCTGGCTATCGAGCCCTTGCCGGGGACAGACGAATTGCCCCACTCCTCCCCGGCAAACCATGGCGCAGAGGAGGGGCCAGGCCAAGCTCTAGATCTTGCACGCGGGCGGAGCGCCATCCGCCACAACCTGCTCTAGGTAGCTGTAGGCGCGCTTGGCCAGCTTGGAGCGGAGCTTGCCGATGTCGACTCCCGCCTTGTGGTGGAAAACCTATGTCTTGCACGAGGGTGGCGTCAGCTGAAGTTGCGGTCAATCTTGGGCGCGCACAACATGAGCGCACCGGTCGGATGTCGAGGGGTACCTTGGGCCTCTTGTGAGGCCTGCGTCCGTGCTAAAGAGGAGGCGCGGGCCGCCGAGCAGCGCCGCGAGGCAGCCGAGGAGCACGAGAAGGAGCTTCGAGCCTTGAATGCCGATCTTGAACGGGAGGTCCAGACACGCAAGGCCGCCCTCGCAGTGCAGCCAGGCGGGGCCCCTATCGATGCGACCGAGACTCAGGGTCGCGAGGAGGCGCTGGAATTCGAGGCGATGGCACAAAGCTTGGACAGTGACCGACTGGAGGTGATGGAGCATCAGGTGGCTTCGGACGAGGAGGCGCTTGCTTCCCAGGAGGCGAAGATCCAACTGGAGGTTGACCAGAAGGTGGCAGGTATTCGCAAGTCCCTTGTTGCGGAGTATCGCTGGAAGTTGGGGCTTCAGGAGGCCCGCTTCAAGCAACAGCAAGCCGAGCTGCAAGGAAAAGCCAATGCTCTCCAAGCCCAGCTTGCCATGGCAGAGCGGCATGGGAAGGTCGTCGAGGAAGCCCGAGCCGTTGCTGACGCCGAGCTGTCTTCTCTTCGGCATCAGGTCGTGGGCGTCTCGTCCCTTGTGGAGAGGGCGTCAGCTGATGCGGACCACCGCTGGACGCTGCAGCGGGAGCGCTCCAAGATGCTTGACGACCTCAGGGCGAGGGCCAACCGCGCCTTGGACACCATCTGCGAAGAGAGCATCGCCCGCCCGCACGAGTCTGACGATGCTGGCTACTTACTCTTATTTACCCAAGTCGTGACCCGCCTCGAAATCAAGGCCGCGAGGGCGCGCCAGCTCGTCTAAGAAAAGAGCTGGGATCTCCTTGGGTGCGCGTTCTCATGTGTCTTCAGCTACCTTCTCAACCAGGACCCGGATTTTGACTTCAATGCCGCTATAGCCCCCCTGCCCAGAGTCGTGCAGGGCGAGCTTGCGAGCTGGGTGGATGATCACATGGACAACCTGGTCAGGGAGTTTTCTCTTGCTGACGACATGGCAGCGCCCACGACCGGGGAAGACGGACCTGATGATGATGGCGACGGTGATGACATGGGCGACAGCCCGTCCCACTAGGCCTGTTCTTCTCTTTTTTCCTGTAAAAGATCTTTGGATGTGCCCCAGTGGGGAGTGAAAGCATTTTTCCTCAGGGGGAGGCTGATCTCCTTGTTGTGCATGTAATGACGATACATTTCCTGAGTTAATTTCAGAATGCGTTGTCGCGAGCCAAGGGGCTCTCAACTACCTTTCATGTTCATGGCCATGGGTTGGTACTTGCACCACGGAGACATCCTCTGCCCCAGCGAGCCTTCTGGGGGCTCTCACGGGAGGCGCTTCCTGACATAGTTGTTGGCCCGATCGCGGGCGTTGCACGAGGACCATCACTAGATCTCTAGGCGAGGTCTGCCCAGGCGGGCACGCTACGGCGGCGGCGTCCTAGGCCCCAGGGGGGGGGGGTTGGTCTGTGATACATCTCCAATATATCTATAATTTTTTATTGTTCCATGCTATTATATTAGCCGTTTTGGATGTTTATGGGATTTACTTTACACTTTTATATCATGGGACTAACCTACTAACCGGAGGCCCGGCCCAAATTGCTGTTTTTTCCTATTTCAGTGTTTCGAAGAAAAGGAATATCAAACAGAGTCCAAACGGAATGAAACCTTCGGGAGCAATCTTTTTGGAACAAACGCAATCCAGGAGACTTGGAGTGGATGTCAAGAAGCAGTCGAGCCGGCCACAAGGCAGGAGGGCGCTCCCCCACCCTCGTGGGCCCCTCGTGGCTCTCATGACCTACCTCGTTTGCCTATATATACTCCCGTACACTAAAAACATCCAGGAGCACCACGAAAAACTATTTCCACCGCTGCAACCTTCTGTATTCGCGAGATCCCATCTCGGAGCCTTCGCCGGCGTTCTGCCGGAGGGTGAATCGACCACGGAGGGGCTCTACATCATCTCTAAGGCCTCTCCGATGAGTTGTGAGTAGTTTACCATAGACCTTCGGGTCCATAGTTATTAGCTAGATGGCTTTTTCTCTCTCTTTGAATCTCAATACCAAGTTCTCCTCAATCTTCTTGGAGATCTATTCGATGTAACTCTTTTTGCGGTGTGTTTGTCGAGATCCGATGAATTGTGGGTTTATGATCAAGTTCATCTATGAGAAATAATTGAATCTTCTCTGAATTCTTTAATGTGTGATTGGTTATCTTTGCAAGTCTCTTCGAAGTATCAGTTTGGTTTGGCCTACTAGATTGATCTTTCTTGCAATGGGAGAAGTGCTTAGCTTTGGGTTCAATCTTGCGGTGTCCTTTCCCAATGACAGCAGGGGCAGCAAGGCACGTATTGTATTGTTTCCATCAAGGATAAAAAGATGGGGTTTATATCATACTAGATCATGGTTGGCGCGCGTTGCTACGCCCGTCTATTTTGAAATTTTCTTGGCAGAGAGATATTTTTTTTTGTAAATTCATGAAGACAAGATAACGCATGGAAATGATAAAATAGATTGAAATAACAACGGAGTTGACCATTCAACCAACATGTTCCATCACAGGTTTCTGGAGCTCTATAGACAACACATGTATGGCAATCTATCACAACTAAGAAACAATATCAGCAGATTAGCAATCATAACAGGAAAAATATAGAGAAAACTGTGGGTACTGCAGCACACTTACCTGATTAGTTGCACGACCTCCACATTTAGTCTGCAGCACTATCTTTTTGTTGGATGCTGCTCCCCTGCCGACCAAAATAGTTACATAAAATTTTTCATGTAGGAAGAGCCAAAGACCTCATAAGAACCTTTCTTTCTTGTTGTAAAGTGAAGGAAAGCAATGACGGGATGCTACGAAACAAAGACTTCCTATAGTCCGGCAAAAGGAAGACTTGCTATTGTCCTCCGAATAAACATGTACTCCCTCCTTTCCAAAATAGATGACTCAACTTTGTACTAAAGTTAGTACAAAGTTGAGTCATCTATTTTGAAATGGAGATAGTAGTAACCAAACCAATGTCTTGAAACAAAGGCTATCTATAGTCCCGCAAAAAAAACACTTGCTATAGTTCTCCGGATAAAGTATGTACTAACCAAAGACAATGTGAAACAAATACTTGTTGTAGTCATCTGGATAAGTATGGAGTAACCAAAGAGGTGTCCCAAATACATCCAGTTGTTTCACATAAACATTGAAGTAAAAAATGCAAGTTAATTTTGTATGCATAGATAGGTAAATGACACACTATTAATTCTATTATTGACATTTCTATATGTCGTATATTGAGAAGTATTTATATCACTATGCTTTATTTTTTTCTAAAACCAAAGAATAACATATAATCAATCAACGATTTACTTGTGGACTATAGAAAGCTGCAACTTCTTCACATTGTAAATGGGAGAAAGAGAATAATAATGAAAAATACATCTGAAAAACACCGGTGGTAGTAAATATCAAATACCACAGTTGATGGAAAAGCTGGCAACTTCAGTAAGTATTCCTTCTACTCGATTGTTGTAAGCATATTCCAGATTGCAGACCACAAATAGATGTTATGCAACCAGAAATAAATCACATTGTTGTAATGTATGAATAATTTTTTTTTCAATAATATTCATCGATATAACCTAACTTGCACGGTTATATACGGCTGGAACAATGGATAATACTGAGTAAGCGAATCCTTGCTGTTGTGTTAGCAGATGTAGCAGAGGTCCTTACCCCATTCAAGTCTTCTCAATTCTGCCTGTCAGGTGCAATATTTTGTACTGAAGAATAGTGCACAAAACAGAGAAAGCATGCTTAGTCATCTCCATGGTGAAAATTTAGCCTACTGATCTATCTAAAATGTAGAAACTGAAGTCAATACCTACACGTCAACCATCACAAGATCATGTGAGAGGACATCCGTTGGGGACACGGAAGATGAGGCAGTGTAGCAGTACCTCGGTTTCCTGCGTTTCTCTCCAGGAACATAATTTAAGACCAGAATGATATTCAAATATCCGAGGGGATCCAGTGCGGGAGGGAGACGACGCGCTGGAGGAGATTCAGCTGCGGCAAGGCACCCGAGGGAATCCAGCCCTTGATGGTATCCAATCGATCAAGCCGAGACGTGGGATGCAGGTACATCAGGGGCCGGTCAATCCAGCTGACCATGGTAATCGGCCTGCGAGGTAGAGGGTCACCTTGAGCAGCGAATAGTTCCCGAAAATCAAGGAGGTGTATAACCATCGCAACAGGACCTTAATGGCGACAGATGTGCGCCACTCGCCGGTGACGGATAATTGCAGGGTAATTGTACACCAGGTATCATAGGATATAACTCATCCACTCAAACTTCCTTCACATCTCCTAATAATCTACATAATTGAGAAAGTTATCAGCTCTTTTGCAACATTTATCCTCTTTCATAAACTACACTATTGTGTGCCGGAAAGGACACAGTAAATGGATATTTATATTAGAATCTCACAGTACATTAACAAAAAGGAACTTTGCAAGATACAAAGAATTGTTTATACCGCCAACTACATATACATAGTAAAAAAATGGAGCCACTAAAATGTTCTTGGATTCTAATGGATTCATCAATCCGTACATCTTAATCCTTAAATAGCATCATCTGTATCACTAATTTGTATTCTTGAGAGCAGTCAGTTTAGATGTATTCTTTAGTTTCTAACTGATAGAAACAAACATTGTTCTTTCACATCGTACAACTCCATCAAATGAACTAATCTAATTATTTGCCTCAAGCAACTGGGAGCAATGAATACCAGGATTGTCATATTATATAGAACTGCAAGTCATAAATATTTTCAGTCCAACAATCATTTTTTATGGACAAAATGATAGGAGAGCGGCTGAATCTATGCCAGTAACCTGCAGTGGCGGAGTGGCATCAAGATGAAGCAAGCTCATGTCTTCGGTGTTCCAAGCCTCGGCCTCCTCCAAATCTCCCTGGAGGCTAGTGGCGCACAACTTCGCATTAGACTCTCTTTCACATATAGAAGAGATTGAACTAAACCTGGTGGCGACGCGCATGAGTGTCTGCAACAAGGAGCAATGGTGACAGGGAAGAGGAGACGTCGCACTTCTGCTACCGGCGGGATCCTGTCGAGCATCGCATCCTCGCACGCGTCGCCTTGGGTCGATCCCCTCCTGCACCGGATCACTAGAAAGCATCGCCTCGGATTGATCCCCACCCGCGCCGGAATCCCTCGCGAGGCTCGACTTAGGCTGGATGGAAGAAGAACGCCCGAAGTTGAGGGAGGCGAGGAGATGCCGTCGTGGGCGGCGGTGGAGAGAGGAGGAGGCATCATGAGCAGCGAAGGGAGGTGCTGGTTGGTTGTGTTTTATTTTCTTCAAGGCTGATGAAGCGGGCTTCGCTGTGTTGGGCCGAGTAGGAAAACCGGCCCGATTAACCCCTGGGCTCCAAAATAGTTACGGGAGTACCTGCACTTGCGACGTTAGGTCCAGTTCGCGGCAAACGTGGCGCTAACTTTAGATCGTATGGTCAGAGACGTTTAACAAACGAAATCAAACGGCCAGAAATGACTAATTCATGAGAGAGCAGGGATTAGGCTCAGTTTTACTATTCTTAATTGCATGAGTTTATCCCTCTACATCATGTCATATTTCTTAATGCGTTACTCTGTTCTTATGAACTTAATACTCTAGATGCAGGCAAGAGTCAGTCGATGTGTGGAGTAATAGTAGTAGATAAAGAATTGTTTCGATCGACTTGTTGCGGACGTGATGCCTATATACATGATCATGCCTAGATAATCTCATAACTATACACTTTTTTATCAATTGCTTGACAGTAATTTGTTCTCCCACCGTAATACTTATGCTATCTTGAGAGAAGCCATTAGTGAAACCTATGGCCCCCGGGTCTATCTTTTATCATATAAGTTTTCCATCTACTTTTATTTGCATCTTTTACTTTCCAATCTATATCATAAAAATACCAAAATATTTATCTTATCCTATTATCTCTATCAGATCTCACTTTCGCAAGTTTTCGAGAAGGGATTGACAACCCCTTTATCGCATTGGTTGCGAGGTTCTTGTTTGTTTGTGTAGGTGCGTGGGACTTTTGAGGAGCCTCCTACTAGATTGATACCTTGGCTCTCAAAAACTGAGGGAAATACTTACGCTACTTTGCTGCATCACCCTTTCATCTTCAAGGAAAAAACAACGCAGTGTTCAAGAGGTAGCAAGAAGGATTTCCGGCGCCGTTGCTGGGGAGCTCTTCCCTCAAGTCGAGACATACCAAGTACCCATCACAAACTCATCTCCCTGCATTACATTATTTGCCATTTGCCTTTCGTTTTCCTCTCCCCCACTTCACCCTTGCCGTTTTATTCGCCCTCTCTTTCCCAATCTCTTCTCTCTTTTGCTTGCCTTCTTGTGTGCTTGTGTGTTGGATTGTTTGTCATGATGGCTCAAGATAATACCAAATTGTGTGACTATTCCAATACCAATAATAATGATTTCCTTAGCACTCCGATTGCTCCTCTTAATGATGTTGAATCTTGTGAAACCAATGCTGCTTTGTTGAATCTTGTTATTAAAGATCAATTCTCTGGCCTTCCTTGTGAAGATGTCGCTACTCATCTAAACAACTTTGTTGATTTGTGTGATATGCAAAAGAAGAAAGATATGGATAATGATATTTTTAAATTGAAGTTATTTCTGTTTTCACTCAGAGATCGTGCTAAAACTTGGTTTTCGTCTTTGCCTAAGAATAGTATTGATTCATGGAATAAATGCAAACATGCTTTTATCTCTAAGTATTTTCCTCCCGCTCAGATCATCTCTCTTAGAAACGATATTATGAATTTTAAACAACTTGATCATGAGCATGTTGCCCAATCTTGGGAAAGAATGAAATTAATGATTCGCAATTGCCCTACTCATGGTTTGAACTTACGGATGATCATACAATTTTTTTATGCCGGATTGAATTTTGCTTCTAGAAATCTTTTAGATTCGGCCGCGGGAGGCACTTTTATGGAAATCACCTTAGGAGAAGCTACTAAACTCCCTGATAACATTGTGGTTAATTATTCTCAATGGCACACCGAAAGATCTACTAGTAAAAAAGTGCATGCTATAGAAGAAATTAATTTTTTGAGTGGAAAGATTGATGAACTTATGAAATTTTTTGCTACTAAGAGTGCTCCTATTGATCCCAATGATATGCCTTTGTCTACTTTTATTGAGAATAATAATGAATCTATGGATGTGAATTTTGTTGGTAGGAATAATTTTGGTAACACTGCGTATAGAGGAAACTTTAATTCTAGGCCGTTTCCTAGTAAATCCTCTAATAATTATGGTAATTCCTACAATAACTCTTATGGAAATTTTAATAAGATGCCCTCTGATTTTGAGAATAGTGTTAAAGAATTTATGATCTCTCAAAAGATTTTCAATGCTTTGCTTGAAGAAAAATTGCTTAAAGTTGATGAATTGGCTAGGAACATTGATAGACTTTCTCTTGATGTTGATTCTGTGAAACTTAGATCTATTCCACCTAAGGATGATATCAATGAGTCTCTCAAATCCATGAGAATTTCCATTGATGAGTGCAAAGAAAGAACCGCTAGGATGCGTGCTAAGAAAGATTGCTTTGTAAAAGCGTGTTCTTCTAGTTTCCATTAAAATAATGATGAAAATCTAAAAGTTATTGATGTGTCCCCTATTAAATATTTGTTTTGCAATATGAATCTTGATAATGATGGTACTGGAGATAAGTCAACTTTAGTTGAAAGGCGTTCCAATGATTCGGAGTTTTTAGATCTTGATGCTAAATTTTGTAAAAGTGGGATTAGAGAGGTAAAAACTTTACATAGCATTGAACCCACTATTATGGATCTCAAGGAATTTAATTATGATAATTGTTCTTTAATAGATTGTATTTCCTTGTTGCAATCCGCATTGAATTCTCCTCATGCTTATAGTCAAAATAATGCCTTTACCAAACATATTGTTGATGCTTTGATGCAATCTTATGAAGAAAAACTTGAGTTGGAAGTTTCTATACCTAGAAAACTTTATGATGAGTGGGAACCTACTATAAAAATTAAATTTAAAGATCATGAATGCTATGCTTTGTGTGATTTGGGTGCTAGTGTTTCAACGATTCTGAAAACTTTATGAGATGTGCTAGGTTTCCATGATTTTGATGACTGCTCTTTAAATTTGCACCTTGCGGATTCCACCATTAAGAAACCTATGGGAAGGATCAATGATGTTCTTATTGTTGCAAATAGGAATTATGTTCCCGTAGATTTTATTGTTCTTGATATAGATTGCAATCTTTCATGTCCTATTATTCTTGGTAGACCTTTCCTTCGAACGATTGGTGCAATTATTGATATGAAGGAAGGAAATATTAGATTCCAATTTCCATTAAGGAAAGGCGTGGAACATTTTCCAAGAAAGAAAGTCAAATTACCTTATGAATCTATCATGCGAGTCACTTATGAGTTGAATGCCAAAGATGGCAATACTTAGATCTATTCTCGCTTTTATGCCTAGCTAGGGGCGTTAAATGATAGCGCTTGTTGGGAGGCAACCCAATTTTATTTTTGTTTCTTGCCTTTTGCTTCTGTTTAGTAATAAATATTTCATATAGCCACTGTTTAGATGTGGTTTTATGTTTTAACTAGTGTTTGTTCCAAGTAGAACCTATAGGATAATCTTTGGTGATAGTTAATTTGATTCTGCTGAAAAACAGAAACTTTTGCATGCACGAGAATAATTTTAGTAAATCACAGAAACGTGATTTTGCGTTGATTCTTTTTGCAGTAGATCAATAGGCGAATTTACCACGACTTCCCATTTTGGTAGTATTTTTGGAGTTCCATAAGTACTCGAAAGTTACAGATTGCTACAAACTGTTCTGTTTTTGACAGATTATGTTTTTCGTGTGTTGTTTGCTTATTTTAATGCATCTATGGCTAGTATCGGGGGGTATGAACCATAGAGAAGTTGGAATACAGTAGGTTTAACACCAATATAAATAAAGAATGAGTTCATTACAGTACCTTATGCGGTGGTTTTTCTTTCTTGCACTAACGGAGCTTATGAGATTTCCTATTGAGTTTTGTGTTGTGAAGTTTTCAAGTTTTGGGTAAAGATTTGATGGACTATGGAATAAGGAGTGGCAAGAGCCTAAGCTTGGAGATGCACATGGCACCCCAAGATATTCAAGGATAACCAAAAGCGTAAGCTTGGGGATGCCCCAGAAGGCATCCCCTCTTTCGTCTTCCTCTATCAGTAACTTTACTTGGAGCTATATTTTTATTCGCCACATGATATGTGTTTTGCTTGGAGTGTGTCGGTGTCAAAACCGGCGGATCTCGGGTAGGGGGTCCCAAACTGTGCGTCTAGGCGGATGGTAACAGGAGACAAGGGACACGATGTTTTACCCAGGTTCGGGCCCTCTTGATGGAGGTAAAACCCTACGTCCTGCTTGATTGATATTGATGAGGTGGGTATTACAAGAGTAGATCTACCACGAGATCAAGGAGGCTAAACCCTAGAATCTAGCCTATGGTATGATTGTTGTTCGTCCTATGGACTAAAACCATCCGGTTTATATAGACACCGGAGAGGGCTAGGGTTACACAAAGTCGGTTACAATGGTTGGAGATCTACATATCCATATCGCCAAGCTTGCCTTCCACGCCAAGGAAAGTCCCATCCGGACACGGGACGAAGTCTTCAATCTTGTATCTTCATAGTCTTGGAGTCCGGCCGATGATGATAGTTCGGCTATCCAGAAACCCCCTAATCCGGGATTCCCTCAGAGTGTCTTGTGTGATATGAGTCTTTGCTTTTTAGTTTACCACAATCATCCTTGCTGTACGCACCTTTGGGAGAGACACACATGATTTAGAATTTGTTAGAATACTCTATGTGCTTCACTTATATCTTTTGAGCTGGACAAGTTTTTCTCTAGTCCTTCACTTATATCTTTTAGAGCACGGTGGTGGCTTTATTTTGTTGAAGTTGTTGATCTCTCATTCATCACTTATATCATTTTGAGGTTCTTGTAGAACAACATGGTATTTTCTATGGTTATAAAATTGGTCCTAGAATGATGAGCATCCAAGTTGGGTATAATAAAGACTATCATAGAAAGCGCATTAAACACTATGATCAATTTGATGCTTGATAACTGTTTTGAGATATAAAGGTGGTAATGTTAGAGTTATGCTAGTTGGGTAATTATGAAATTGATAAAATACTTGTGTTGGAGTTGGCAAGTCCTGTAGCATGCACATATGGTTAAAGTTGTGTGACAAATTTGTTGCATGGGGTGCTCTTTTAATTGTCTTCCTTATGAGTGGAGGTCGGGATCACGCGATGGTTAACTCCTACCATCCCTTCCCCTAGGAGCATGCGTAGTAGTACTTTTCTTCGAGGGCAAGTAGACTTTTGCAATAAGTATGTGAGTTCTTTATGACTAATGTGAGTCCATAGATTATACGCACTCTCACCCTTCCACCATTGTTATCATCTATTATACCGAGCAACTTTCGCCGGCATTATGCACCCACCCTTTACCTTCCTCAAAACAGCCACGATACCTACCTATTATGGCATTTCCATAGCCATTCCGAGATATATTGCCATGCAACTTTCCACTGTTCCGTTTATTATGACACACCTCATCATTGTCATATTGCTCTTTGCTTGATCATGTAGTTGACATTGTATTTTTGGCAAGGCCACCTTCATAATTTTTCATACATGTCACTCTTGATTCATTGCATATCCCGGTACACCGCCGAGGCATTCACGTAGAGTCATATTCTGTTCTAAGTATTGAGTTGTAATTCTTGAGTTGTAAATCAATAAAAGTGTCATGATCTTCATTATCAGAGCATTGTCCCAAGTGAGGAAAGGATGATGAAGAGTATGATTCCCCCACAAGTCGGGATGAGACTTTGGACTTTATAAAAAATAAAAGAGGCCAAAGAAGCCCAAACAAATAAAAAAAGAAAAAAAAGAGGCCAAAGAAGCCCACCAAAATAAAAAAAAAGAAAAAGAAAAAAAGAAAAAAAATGAGAGAAAAGAGAGAAGGGACAATGTTACTATCTTTTTTCCACACTTGTGCTTCAAAGTAGCACCATGATCTTCATGATAGAGAGTCTCCTATGTTGTCACTTTCATATACTAGTGTGAATTTTTCATTATAAAACTTGGCTTGTATATTCCAATGATGGGCTTCCTCAAAATGCCCTAGGTCTTCGTGAGCAAGCAAGTTGGATGCACACCCACTTAGTTTCTTTTGTTGAGCTTTCATATATTTATAGCTCCAGTGCATCCATTGCATGGGAATCCCTACTCACTCACATTGATAACTATTAATGGGCATGTCCATAGCCCGTTGATACGCCTAGTTGATGTGAGACTATCTTCTCCCTTTTTGTCTTCACAACCACCACCCTATTCCACATATAGTGCTATGTCCATGGCTTGCGCTCATGTATTGCGTAAGAGTTGAAAAAGTTGAAGCGCGTTAAAAAGTATGAACCAATTGCTTGGGTGAAACCGGGTTGTGCATGATGGGAGTATTTTGTGTAATGAAAATGAAGCATGGCCTAACTATATGATTATGTAGGGATGAGCTTTCTTTGGCTATGCTATTTTGATAAGACATGATTACTTGTTAGTATGCTTGAAGTATTACTATTTTTATGTTTTATGAACTTTTATCTTGAATCATTTGGATCTGAACACTCATGCCACAATAAAGAAAATTACATTGAGAATTATGCTAGAAGAATTCCACATCAAAAATTCTGTTTTTATCATTTACCTACTCGAGGACGAGCAGGAATTAAGCTTGGGGATGCTTGATACGTCTACAACGTATCTATAATTTTTGATTGTTCCATGCTATTATATTACCCATTTTGGGTGTTTATGGGATTTACTCTACACTTTTATATCATTTTTGGGATTAACCTACTAACTTGAGGCCCAGCCCGAATTGTTTTTTTTGCCTATTTCAGTGTTTCAAAGAAAAGGAATATCAAACGGAGTCCAAATGGAATGAAACCTTTGGGAGCGATCTTTTTGGAACAAACGCAATCCAGGAGACTTGGAGTGGACGTCAAGAAGCAGTTGAGGCAGCCACGAGGCAGGAGGGCGCGCCCTAGGAGGGTGGGTGTGCCCCCCACCCTCGTGGGCCCCTCATGGCTCTCCTGACCTACCTCGTTCGCCTATATATACTCCCGTACCCTGAAAACATCCAGGAGTACCACGAAAAACTATTTCCACCACCGCAACCTTCTGTATGCGCGAGATCCCATCTTGGAGCCTTCGCCGGCACTCCGCCGGAGGGGGAATCAACCATCGAGGGCCTCTACATCATCTCCAAGGCCTCTCCGATGAGTTGTGAGTAGTTTACCACAGACCTTCGGGTCCATAGTTATTAGCTAGATGGATTCTACTCTCTGTTTGAATCTCAATACCAAGTTCTCCTCGATCTTCTTGGAGATCTATTCGATGTAATTCTTTTTGCGGTGTGTTTGTCGAGATCCGATGAATTGTGGGTTTATGATCAAGTTTATCTATGATAAATAATTGAATCTTCTCTGAATTATTTTATGTGTGATTGGTTATCTTTGCAAGTCCCTTTGAATTATCAGTTTGGTTTGGCCTACTAGATTGATCTTTCTTGCAATGGGAGAAGTTCTTAGCTTTGGGTTCAATCTTGCAGTGTCCTTTCCCAGTGACAGCAGGGGCAGCAAGGCACGTATTGTATTGTTGCCATCGAGGATAAAAATATGGGGTTTATATCATATTGCATGAGTTTATCCCTCTACATCATGTCATCTTTCTTAATGCGTTGCTCTGTTCTTATGAACTTAATACTGTAGATGCAGGCAAGAGTCGGCCGATGTGTGGAGTAATAGTAGTAGATGCAGAATCGTTTCGATCTAGTTGCTGCGGACGTGATGCCTATATACATGATCATGCCTAGATAATCTCATAACTATGCACTTTTCTATCAATTGCTCGACAGTAATTTGTTCACCCACCGTAATACTTATGCTATCTTGAGAGAAGACACTAGTGAAACCTATGGCCCCTGGGTCTATCTTTTATCATATAAGTTTTCCATCTACTTTTATTTGCATCTTTTACTTTCCAATCTATATCATAAAAATACCAAAAATATTTCTCTTATCTTATTATCTCTATCAGATCTCACTTTTGCAAGTTTCCGAGAAGGGATTGACAACCCCTTTATCGCATTGGTTGTGAGGTTCTTGTTTGTTTGTGTAGGTGCATGGGACTTTTGAGTAGCCTCCTACTGGATTGATACCTTGGTTCTCAAGAACTAAGGGAAATACTTACGCTAATTTGTTGCATCACCCTTTAGTCTTCAAGGGAAAACCAACGCAGTGCTCAAGAGGTAGCAGCCTGCCTAAGTGCACACGCCACACCCAGCCCCCGCTCGCGCGGTGCTTGCGGGGAGTGCTAGCAAGCAGGTACTATGCTTTCCAAGCGAAAATCGAAGAGAAATAATGCCGCAAGTCGAACCCCCCCCCCCTTTTTCTTTCAATAAGCACGCAAAACTCAAAATTCATTTGAAAGCGACAAATCGGGCTACAGAAAAAGCGCAAAGAGAACAGCCACGTCCGACACCTATGCTAGTCTTCTCACCAGCGTAGAAGTAAGTGCTTCCACTAGGCGTGGGCATAGTCATTGGGGGACAATGTTGACGGCCAGCGCAGAGCATGGTGCTTCCACTAGGACGTGGGTGGGAGCCCCCGTGAGGCCCAGGGGCGGCACTCAGGAGACTCCGGGGCGTGTATAGCCCCACTCATTATTACGTGAGAGTGTCACGGGTGGAGATATTTGCGTGCACTCCTCGATCCTCGTGGCGACCCTGCCAAGTGCATCCTGTTGCCACCGTTGGGGAGTCTGGAAACCAGGACGAGACCATGGGGCAAGGGGGTACACTAGCGGTGGTCGGGCGATTGCAAGCCCTACACCAGGGGAAGGGCTCGCCGACGCCTTCCCGGGCAGAGGACCTACCTCCGGATAGCATGCGCCACCACTAGGGTGGCGCCCTGCATCGTGAGACGTGGAGGGAGCTCTGGCGCCGGGCTCCCTCCATGCGGCTCCCAGGGCGCTCCTCCTGCCTTGGGCAGGCCCAGCGTCTCGAGATATGCCGTCATGGCGAGATTCACCTCCGATCCAAGGTTAGTGTAATTGCGCCTGAAATAGGTTGACTGTGACCAGTAGTTGTTGGCGTTGAAGATGCTGGCGGAGCATTGAGCCAGCGCGCGAGGAGCCCCCATCTCCGGCGACTTGGCGATCCTGACGCTGGAGCCAATGCAGCAAGCATGAACGGGCTTCTCCCTTGCTCGTGCAACATGCCGGATATCGTGGAATAGTCACTGCAGATGTCCTAGTGTGAGGACTTAGTCGTGGAGCCATCGCAACTAGGTTAGCTTAAAGGGGTTAAGCGGGACAAAGGACACAGGAGTTTATACTGGTTCGGCCCATTGCGGTGAAGGTGAAGGCCTAATACAGTTTGAGGTGCTATTGCTTATGTCTTGAATACCAAGGAGCGAATATGCTTGACCTAGCTTTCGACCTCTTGTTTCTCGCCCTGAACTGCCGCCGGGTCATCCCTTTATATACACAGGTTGACACCCAGCAGCTCACAGAGTCCCGGCTGGCTCATAGACAACATGTCCGGCTCGGTGACTAACTATACATGCCTTACAATACAAGTCTTACACATAGGTCGGTTTACTCCTAAGGGCCTTAAGTCGCCTTTGGGCCTTGGGCCCTCACCTGTGAACCGCCATCTTCAATATCTTCGTGGGCTTCACGTCATGAATCGTCATAGGTATAACCCGGCCCCTCCTGGGCGGGTCATACCTAATAGTTATGTCCCCAACATTAGGCCCCAGGTTGATTTGAACTAGTTCATGTCAATCTTCAACACTTAGAAAAAATCTTCCCTTCTTCATTTGTGCGAGAATTCATAACCCGCCATGACGTCATCTCCTGGGCTTGTGGTAACCCGCCATGACGTCACCTGTCATTAATTTACACAATATCCAATATATCTTAATGGATCCTTATCTTTAATAGTTGTCTCGAAAATCAAGGCGACAGAGCAGCTGGATAACCATTTTTTGGTCTCCTCGATTTTTGCACCCACTTATTAACCTTCTCCCTATAAATAGGGCCGAATCTCCCTTATGTCATTCTCCCCCTTCTCCTTCTCGTCTTCTTCCTCTCACGACTCATCTGCCACATTGAGCTCCACCACCGCCGCAAAGCTCACCGTCCTCCTCGCCCTTGGCTGCTGCATCGACCTGAATATGCGTTACAGTAGGCCCCTTTTTAAGCCGCCATTCTAAATATGCGTTGTAGTGCTTTTCCTCCGGCTTAACTTAAACCGGCTGCATTGTTCTTTCTTTTAGGCTTCTTTTTTCACCATGCCGCTAAAGACAGCCACTTCATGTAACTGGGTTCCCTCCATTGTCACTGAGAATACGCTCCAGGACTTTGTGAAAACTGGCTATTTTCTAGAGAAGACTATCATGCATTACCGCGCCCCCAAGCCGGAAGAGGAGAAACCTCAGTCAAAGGATGATGAGGTCATTGTCTTTACTCCGGGGCTTTTCACCACCTCGCTCTAAATTCTTCCTAGACGTTCTGCAGTTTTTTGATCTTCATCCTTAAGACATCGGACCCAATTCCGTGTCAAATATATGCAATTTTTAAGTTTTCTGTGAGGTATACCTTCAAGAGGAGCCCAGTGTGGAGTTGTTCAGAGAATACTTTTCTTTGAACCGCCAAAACAAGTACTCAAATGGACCTAGCCTGGAACTTGGCAGAATCTTAATTCAGCGAAGGAGAGATGCTATCTTCCCCTATGCTCGTCTGCTGAGTCATCCCAAGGATTGGAACCAGACATAGTTCTATTGCCAGGACACCTCTCCGGCTGGCGAGAACCGACTGCCCGGCTTTCGCGCCCTGCGCCTTGACTCAAAACATTCTCTCACTAACAAGCTAACAGCTGCTGAACGCAAAAAGCTCGCCCCCACCATTGCCAAGGTTAAGGCTATGTTGGGAAACGACTTTACTGGCATTGACTTGGTTCGATGCTGGGTTGCATGGCAGATCATACCCTTGAGTCGCCGCACCGGCTTAATGGGTACTTACACGGGCAGCAAAAAAGATCCACTGTTCCACAGCACTGTGTGTTTAACTGACGTTGCCATCAACGAAATGACGAAGTCCCTTCTGCATGAAAACCCGGTAAACTGCAGCAAAGTGGGCCTAATCCCTTTCTGCACATCTAACCCGGCACCAAAACTGAGTTTTTTTATTACTTACTTTATCTTCATCCTTAAACAGATTGTTTAACTCGACTTTGATGCCTTTCACAGGATGATGATGACTTTTGGAAGAAGGAATATGATCATGAAGCTGCCAAAAGGGCCAGGAAAGCCAAGAAAGCCGCCAAGAGAACCGCCAAGAAGAAGGGAAAGAAATCCAGTACTTCGCAGCTGTTTGAACTGGACAACAACTCCGAGTCGGAGGTAGCCCTTGATTCCCTTGGCTCCTTTTTCAACCATCTTATTGACACTGATTATCATCACGATGACATGGGGACCAGTCAAGCAATCGAGGAAGAGGTAACTATCATTTCCTCCGACTCCGAGACCTTGCCAAGACCGAAAATTCGAAGACTAACCCGGAAAGTAAGCTTTTCTCACCCCTTAGCTCATCTGGATCCTCACTTTCTTTTGAAGCAACAGCAGCACGAGAGCCGGCGACAGACTCGGACTAGCAGAGACGAAGAATTACTTCCGGCTTACCGAACACTCCAAAGAAGCGTCGAAAAGAGGTCATCCCTGATTTAAACTCTTTTTATCCTCTGGCGGGTCTCATCTGCCAACCACTTAATTCTTCCGACTCAAATTATCAGGAGACGTCTCGTTCCTCTCCTACCGATTCATCTCAGTCTCATCTGCCGGCTTTCAAGACTGCTCCCGGGTAAAAACAATTACTTATTATTTGCTCATTACGCTCCTTTATCCTTATCCTGACCTCTCATGACTCATGCAGTGGAAAGCCAAGCCTAACAAGAAGAAAAGGTGACTAAGCCGGCCGCAGACCCGAAAGTCAATGAGCCGGAGCAGAAAATCCCCGCGTCTGAGCCCTCTGTTCCTCAACCATCAGAACCGGTTCTGGACGTTTCACCCGTGACTCCTGACCCTTGAATTGATCAAGCAAATGATGATCCTTTGAACACTGAAGCATCAAGCCCAGTAAAAACAACGGAGACACATGATGATGATGTGGTGATTACAAACACCAGCTTTAGAGAGCCGGGAAAGCCTATTGTTTTGGCAAAACACTCTACCAAGGAAGAATATATTGAACGGCAAAAAGTGAGATTTGATGTTGCTGACTACTCCTGGTTGAGCATTGGTGAAGTATATTCTATCTATCTCAGTCAAGTACACACCAGCCGTGAACTTGAAGTTGCCATGGTGAAGCAGATGCACAAAAAATTTGAGGTATGAGATCCTTCTTTATTGAGTTATGCACATCCTGTCAGCCCCCAAGTCTACTATTTATGATGTAATTGAATATGATGTAGATTTAGCTTAACCATGAGTATAAACAATACCCATTGATAGAACCCGTCAAAGTCCGGTTTACACCATCCAGGTTATAACTGATTTGTAATGACTTAGCACTGAACCCGTAGCCCCCAAGGGCCGGTTTAATCAGCATGAATGAGCCGGTATTTTGTATCCTTGTGTAAAGCAGAACTTACGTTTGTATCCCTAATGAGTCGGCTACGACCATTTGCGGCACAACCGGGTCACCATAAAGTAGTAAAAATACAAGCAATATGTATTAGCCCCCAAGTGCCAAGTATTGTTGCTCGCAAAGTGCTTGGGACTTATTCACATAAACCGTTGCATGAGTAAGCTTTTCGGTAGACATTAGCTCCCAAGTGCCAAGTGTTGTTGCTTGTAAAAGGCTCGGGACTTCATGTTTGTAATCCAAATCTGAATCGTGATTTTGAACCGTTGTATGTGCAGGCCACCACTGCTCAAATTGAGTCACAATTAACTGATGTGAAAGCTCGGCTGGAGCAACAAGAATCGGAGACCCAGAAGGCCGACTCAAAATTCCAGTTTAGCATGGCTAAAGCAGAGAAACTGAAAACCAGTTTTGAAGTGGAAAGAAATGCTTGGGCTGAAGAGAAGACGGCCTTGACACAACGATAAGAAGGGGAGGCGGCTCTTTAGGAGGCAACTACTAAGCTTACCAGCTTAAAACGCCATGTGTCTCACATGGTTTCTGCTATCTTTGGTAAGTCGCCTTGCAAGTATCAAATTTGAATATCGTCCTTGATGATATAAACCGCCTCTAACCCATCCATGATTATTATGCAGGTCCCAGGAGCACCAACCTTAGCCAAGAGATGCTTGTGCGGTAGAAAGCGGTTTACACACTCGTTGAACAACTCTATACTGGGACGCAATGCGCACTGGCCACAGTTTCTCCGGCTAATCAAGCACCGACTCTCTTGGTTGAGGTCTTGAGGAAGCTGTCTGTTCTGCCTGAGAGGTTTAATGAGATGAAGCGATCATCCGCGAGGGCTGGCGCTATAACAGCCTTGAGCCGGGCCAAAGCATGGCTACCAGAGCTAGACCCAGCTGATAAATCAACTGGGTATACAAGCTTAAAAGAGGATGGCACTCCATTTGATAAGAAGGACTTCGCCACCTGCATGAAGGAAATATGTCCCCTTGCTAGCCTGATTACCAATGAATCAGATCTTTCAAGATATCAGCCGGCTTATGACATGGAAAATCAGAAGCTGCCGACGCTGGCTTATAAAGTGATGGATCTAATTCCTCCAATCCGTAAGCACACTTTTGCTCCTGAAGTTGACCCGTCCGAGCTTATTGATGAAGAAGCTGAATTCCAAGCCTTAAGTAGCATTGACTGGTCATTACCAACCTTCCAAGAAGTAGAGCCAGACGAAGAAGCGGAGAAGGATGATCCAGAAGCTTCAGGCCATCAGAGTCAAGAAGATTAATCTCCTCGGCGGTTTATATACTTGATCTTCTACAAAACACTTAATCATTTGGGCTCCTTGAGTCCTGTAATAGGCTAGCAAAACTTTGATCTGTCATGCCATCGTGAATGTTTATGCGGTGCTAACATTGTTTGAGCCACCACTTGACAATTATCCTTTTAAACTTATCATGACGTTGATTTGTGCACATGAAAATTTTGAATTAACCTGCACACAAGTATATTACAAGAGCCCTTGGCGGTTTACCGCAGGGTGGGTCATAATACCTCATGATGTTTAAAACAATTTATAAACAGGGCCGGTTTAGTTAGAAGTAGACATAATAATAATAATAACATCACACTTGTGATATTGAATCGTACTGCCGGCTTATGATACCTGTGTAGTAAGGGTGATAACCCAAAACTTTAGAAGCCAATACTTCCAAGTTCTTGACATCATCATGTATGGGCGGCTTGTTGCCTCACACCAAGCCAGGTTAATAGAAACCACGGGTATGCTTCAAATATGAGCTATGAGATTTAAGGCTACATGGCCGGAATCACGTTAAACCATAAGGCAAGATAATATCAAGAAGAACCAAAAAACTATTCAAAAAATCAAGCCAAAGAGAAAAAACGAGGCTATGCTTCGAATACGAGCAGGAAGTCGGACCAAAAGGGTTAATAGTTGTGATTTGAATACGATCAGGAAGCCCCCAAGTGGTTTGTGGCATTGCGCCGATCAAGAGGGATATTCACAGCTATGATTCGAATACGATCAAGAAGCCCCCAAGTGACCATAAATTTTGGCATTGCACCGATCAAAAGGGATATTCACAGCTATGATTCTAATATGATCAGGAAGCCCCCTAGTGACCATAAGTTTTGGCATTGCGTCGATCAAAAGGAATATTCACAGCTATGATTCGAATACGATCAGGAAGCCCCCTAGTGACCATAAGTTTTGGCTTTATGCTGATCAAGAGGGATATTCACAGCTATATTCTCTTTGGTGAATACACCTATGATTGAACAGGAAGCCCCCAAATGACCATGAAATTATGATGAAGAAGACTCATTACTCGTGGGAATGAAATGACAGAGGCCCTGCTTTATCAAGGATGCCGGCTTGTTTAGAATCATCATAATATATACATCATCAAAATATGTACATCATAAGAGCCGGTGGCTCAAGTGTAGTAAGGCCGAAGATGAGCAATATTCCACGGCCGGCGGGTCTCCTCCTCCGACTGACGTGAGTCCTTGTAGTCTCGAACATCAATGAGATAGTATGACCCATTGTTCAAATTTCTGCTGACCACAAAGGGTCCTTCCCAAGGTG
Source organism: Triticum dicoccoides (assembly GCF_002162155.2). Classification (NCBI taxonomy): domain Eukaryota; kingdom Viridiplantae; phylum Streptophyta; class Magnoliopsida; order Poales; family Poaceae; genus Triticum; species Triticum dicoccoides. The sequence goes on along the minus strand of NC_041391.1, from coordinate 73,598,626 downwards.
GGGATAGCTTGTGCATTTCAGTTTGATCCTGGATGAGCCGGAGCACCAAGTCACCTTCTTGAAAGGTTCTTGTCTTAACCCGGCGGTTGTGATATTGGCGTAGATCTACTTGGTAAATCGCCGAATGAGCTGTCGCAAGGTCATGCTCCTCATCTAATAGGTCAAGTGCATCCTGACGTGCTCTTTCATTATCACCCTCAACATAAGCCGCCACGCGGGGCGAGTCATGACTGATGTCACTAGGAAGAACCGCCTCTGCTCCATAAACCATGAAGAAAGGCATGTAAATCGTAGATCTCTTGGGGGTAGTATTGATACTCCATAGCACTGAAGGTAACTCCTCTATCCAACAACCCGGCGGTCTCTGTAAAGGAATCATAAGCCGGGGCTTGATGCCTCTCAAAATTTCTTGATTGACTCTTTCGGCTTGACCATTGGATTGAGGATGAGCCACTGATGACACATCAAGTCGAATATGCTCACGTTGACAAAACTCTTTCATAGCACCCTTGGATAGATTAGTGCCATTATAAGTTATGATGATGTGGGGAAAGCCAAAGAGAAAAATCACCTTTTTGATGAATTGTACCGCCATTGCCGCGTCACACTTACTGACCAGCTCTGCTTCGACCCACTTTGTGCATTTGTCAACCGCCACCAAAAGGTGGGTCTTTTTATCCTTGGACCTTTTAAAAGTCCCAACCATATCAAGCCCCCAAACTGCAAATGGACAAGTAATTGGAATCGTCCTCTACTCTTGAGCCGGCACATGAGCTCGCCGTGAAAATTTCTGACAACCATCACATGACGAAAAGGTTTAGCTCACAACCACCAAAATTAGTGACCAAATGCTATGCTTCAGCATGAGCCGTGAGCCAATAAAATCCATGACGAAAAGCTTTAGCCACAAGAGATTTAGAGCCGGCATGATGACCACAATCTCCTTTATGAATCACTCGAAGTATCTCACGGCCCTCCTCAAGAGAGATGCAACGCTAAAACGCCCCAGTGACACTGCGATGGTGTAACTCACCATTGGCAATTGCCTTTGACTTAGACCACCGGGTTATCTGCCTGGCCAAAGCTTCATCCTCAGGTAACTCACCCCGGGTCATATAAGCCAAATATGGGACTGTCCAATCTGGGATAGCATGAAGAGCCGCCATCAATTGTGCTTCCGGGTCAGGAATAGCCAAATCTTCCTCTGTAGGCAATTTGACAGAAGGGTTATGCAGAATATCCAAGAAAGTGTTAGGTGGCACCGTCTTATGCTGAGACCCCAACCGGCTTAAGGCATCAGCCGCCTCATTTTTCCTGCGATCAATGTGTTCCACTTGATAGCCCTTGAAGTGCCCAGCAATAGCATCAACTTCACGGCGATAAGCCACCATGAGTGGATCCTTATAATCCCATGTGCCCGAAACTTGCTGAGCCACCAAGTCTGAGCCGCCAAAACATCTCACCCAGCTTAAATTCATCTCTTTAGCCATCCGAAGACCATGGAGCAAGGCTTCATACTCAGCTGCATTGTTAGTACAGGGAAACATCAACCTTAAAACATAACAGAACTTGTCACCTCGGGGGGAAGCTAAGACAACTCCAGCCCCCGAGCCCTCCAATTGCCTGGACCCATCAAAGTGAATAGTCCAATATGTGTTATCTGGCTTCTCTTCAGGCATCTGCAGTTCTATCCAGTCGTTGATGAAATCCACCAGCGCTTGAGACTTGCTGGCAGTGCGAGGCATATATTTCAAACCATGAGGTCCAAGCTCAATGGCCCACTTGGCTACCCGCCTTGGAGCTTCTCTGTTTTGAATAATATCCCCTCAGGGAGCAGAACTGACCATAGTGATGGGATGACCCAGAAAATATTGCTTAAGCTTCCAGCTGGCCATGAACACCCCATAAACGAGCTTCTCCCAATGTGAATATATCTGCTTGGACTCAATAAGAACTTCACTGATATAGTAAACCGGCCGTTGAACCGGATATTCCTTGCCTGCTTCCTTCTGTTCCACCACAACAGCTACACTGACAGCCCGGGCGTTAGCAGCCACATATAATAACAACGGCTCCTTATCAATGGGAGCAGCAAGGACTGGCGGCTCAGCTAGCTATTTCTTCAAAGCTTCAAACGCGTCGTTAGCAGCATCACTCCAGACAAAGTTACCTGTTTTCTTCACCGTCTGGTACAGTGGTATGGCCTTCTCACCTAACTGGCTTATGAATCGGCTTAAGGCAGCAATACGACCCGTCAGACATTGAACATCATTGATACACGCTGGCTTTACCTAGGAGGTAATGGCTTTGATCTTCTCCGGGTTAGCCTCAATGCCTCTGATAGCAACCAGAAAACCCAACAGCTTGCTTGCTGGCATAACAAAAACGCACTTGGCTAGGTTAAGCATCATCTTGTAGACCCGAAATTCTTGAAGGTCTCCTTCAAATTATCTATCAAAGTTTCCTTCTCTCTGGATTTCACCACAATATCATCCACATAAGCATGAACATTGCACCCGGTCTGAGTGTGAAGGTAATTCTGCACACATCGCTAGTAAGTCGCCTGGGTGCTCTTGAGCCGAAAAGGCATAGACACATAGCAGAATGCTCCAAAGGGAGTAAGAAAAGTTGTCTTCTCCTAGTCCTTAACTACCATCTTGATATGATGATAACCAGAGTAAGCATCCAAAAAACTCAAACACTCACAACCCGTCGTAGCATCAATGATTTGATCAATACGAGGGAGAGCAAAAGGATCAGCTGGACAAGCCTTGTTTAAGTCCGTGTAGTCCACACACATACACCAAGTTCCATTCTTCTTAAGCACTAGCACTGGATTAGCCAACCACTCAGGATGAAAGACTTCAACAATGAACCCAGCCACCAAGAGCCGGGCCACTTCTTCACCAATGGCCTTACGCCTCTCCTTATTGAAGCGACGAAGGAATTGCTTGACTGGATTAAACTTCGGATCGATACTAAGAGTGTGCCCAGCGAGTTCCCTTGGCACACTCGGCATGTCAGAAGGTGTCCATGCAAAGATGTCCCGGTTCTCACAGATGAACTCGATGAGCGCGCTTTCCTATTTGGGGTCCAAGTTAGCACTGATGCTGAACTGTTTGGATGAATCATCAGGAACAAAGTCAACTAGCTTAGTGTCATCGCCCGACTTAAACTTCAGCACCAGATCATGCTCTGTAGTAGGCTTTTTCAAAGATGTCATATCAGCCGGATCAACATTATCTTTATAAAATTTCAACTCCTCTGTTGCACAGGCAGACTCAGCATAAGCAGCATCACCTTCTTCACACTCCAGAGCTATCTTCCAACTTCCATGCACTGTGATGGTCCCCTTGTAACCCAGCATCTTGAGCTGTAGATAAACATAACAAGGCCCTGCCATGAACTTGGCATAAGCCGGCCGTCCAAACAGAGCGTGGTACAGGCTTCTGATCTTGACAACTTCGAAGTTAACTTCTCCGCCCTGGGATCATGCTCATCCCCAAAGGCCACTTCTAGCTCAATCTTGCCTACAGGGTATGCCGACTTACCAGGCACCACTCCATGGAAAACAGTATTGGACGGCTTAAGATTTTTATCGGTTAACCCCATGTGACGGAAAGTATCATAATAAAGGATATTAATGCTTCTACCTCCATCCATGAGTACCTTAGTGAATTTGTATCCACCAACTTGAGGCGCCACCACCAAAGCGAAGTGACCCGGATTATCAACCCGGGGCGGGTGATCCTCTCGACTCCACATAATGGGTTCCTCAGACCATCACAAGTAATGGGGAACTGCCGGCTCAACAGCGTTCACAACCCTCTTGTGGAGCTTCTGGTCCCGCTTGCATAAACTTGTGGTGAAGACGTGGTACTGCCTGCTATTCAAGTGCTTCGGATGACCCCCTTGACCTGATTGTTGATTGTAACCATCCTAGTTACCTTGATGGTCTTGGTGACCCTGGAAGCCGGAATTAGAACCGCCACCTTCGTAACCCGGTCCATGAGAATCGCTGCCACCAGAACCTGAGCCGCCACCCGGCCCTTGGTTGTTTTGGAATATATTAGAATTTTTAAAATCCCTCATGATTGTAAAATCTTTCCAAAGCTGAGCGGCTGGCCTCTCCTTTGTACCATGCTTCGGGCAGGGCTCATTCAACAACTGCTCAAGATTGGGACCTGATCCACCCGTCCGAGGAGGCGGCCTCCCCTTATGACGCTGACCATTGTTCTGTGTATTGGTATTAGCTACAAAATCTGAGCTACCATCAGCCTTGCACTTGCCGTTGCCCCCGGACTCACCGGGTTATGTTGCGAACCCTTGGTGTTGCCACTCTTCTTTCCCTTTCCCGGCTTGTCATCATCAGACTCGGGGTCCTTGGTACCATCAGAGTCGGCATATTTAATTAGAGCCGCCATCAGCTGCCCCATACCATTGCAATCGCGCTTGAGCCGCCCTAGCTTCTGCTTAAGAGGCAAAAAACGGCAATTTTTCTCTAACATCAGAACTGCAGAGCTGGCATTGATGTTATCAGATGAGTGTATGATAGCCTTGACCCGGCCCACCCAATGGGTCGTTGATTCACCCTACTCTTGGGCGCAAGCAGATAAATCCACAATCGACATGGGTTGTTTGCATGTATCTTTAAAGTTTTGGATAAACTGGGCCTTTAGCTCACCCCATGACCCGATGGAATTAGCAGGCAACCCCTTTAACCAAGTACGGGTTGTCCCATCCAGCATCATGGTGAAGTATTTAGCACACGCGGCATCGCTGACCTCCAACAATTCCATGGCCATCTCATAACTCGCAATCCACGCCTCAGGGGGTAAGTCGGTTGTGTAGTTAGGCACCATACGAGGTCCTTTGAAATCCTTGGGCAAACGCTCATTATGAAGAGCCGGCACGAAACAAGGTACACCCATAGTTCTAGAGGTCATGCCTGCCTCCTCCGATGCCGTCGGATCAACTGGAAGATGCTGATGAGCTGCCTGATGAGCCACCTGCTCAGCTTCGTCACATGCCCTGTCCTGATCAACCAAACCATGCGCACCATCACGCAGCGGGTCATGCCCATGCGGTTGGTTACAGCGCTGGTCATTGCTTGAAATGGCTGGTGAGTCCATGTGTCTGCTATAACTCCGGCTTGGGCGAGGGGTCGAATGAATCCTGCCTCGACTGTAAGAATATGCATCCTGCTGCACCAATGCTGTTTGAAGTAGCTCCCTAGCCCTTCGTGTTTAAACCGCTGCTGGAGAGTCGCCATCTACTGGGAGAGCCGCAAGTCGTTTCGCTGCAGCGATCATGTTATCCAAAGGGTTGGAATAATGACCCGATGGTGTTGGCACATGCTGAGGCGAAGTATTATTCAAATGAGGTGGTTTCGTCATGCGTGGTTGAACCGGCCTTTCCTGCCCCAGGCACTGTAGCCCGGTTTACCTCCGGTGGGTTACTGGTCCCTGCTCCAGGCGTGCAAAAGAGGTTTCTCACCTCGTAAACCGGAGGTAGACGAGACTTGTGCCTCCTCCTCATGATTTCATTTGAAGAGTTTTGATCCATCGTAAGCCGAAAATCCTCTGACTGAGTCCACTGTGCTTGAGCATACAGGGCAGCTCACTCTGTGGCCATCCTGGCGTCCTCTGCCGCCAGGTCTTCCTTGGCTTGTGCTACCTCATCACGCAGTTTTGCAATTTCCGCGCTATGTTGAGCTTGATTCGCCGGGTTAACTTCTGTTGTTAACAAGGCTGTGAGCTTATCCAGCAAATCCGTCAGCACCTAAGCCGGCGGGCGCACAGGGCCTCCTGCCCCGGCCACCGTCGCCGCTGCTGATCCGGAGATCATTGCTGCTGCAGTTGAAGAATTCTGCCCATGCTGTGTATCGGCCATAAAGATTGCGACCATGTTCGGCGGCTCATAGGAGTCCGGAATACTGTAACCATCGGAACAGCCCCCAAGCCTGCCATCTTGCAATTGACACAATGAAGTTGTCTCACCCGCAGACGACTCATCATCAAAATAGATGGCTGTCTCACCGCCAGACATAGATCCTTCATCAAGTTCCGGCCCGTGGATGAATCCCACAAAGGCACGTTTCACGGCGGGTTGAGCTCGGGTGGGTCTCGCACGCTGAGCCGTCTCAATGATGTCGGTGCAGATGTTCGGCTCAGGGCACGACTCGCCGATGAAGACGTGAATTCCGCCAATGGGGACCCAGTACCCGTACTCAACTGAGCCGGCCTCGGGGCCCCAGCCTGCATCGTCGATGTAGAGCTTGCCGTGATGACTCTTGGTCATCCGGCCCACAACGTATCCCTTGATCCCTTCGAAGCTGCCCTTTAAGAACTCGAAACCACCGTGCGCTGGCCCCACGTGGGCACCAACTGTCGTGGAATAGTCAAGACAGATGTCCTAGTGTGAGGACTTAGTCCTGGAGCCATCGCAACTATGTTAGCTTAAAGGGGTTAAGCGGGATGAAGGACACATGAGTTTATACTGGTTCGGCCCCTTGCGGTGAAGGTAAAGGCCTAATCCAATTTGAGGTGGTATTGCTTATGTCTCGATTACCAGGGAGCGAATACGCTTGACCTAGCTTTCGATCTCTTGTTTCTCGCCCTGAACCTCCGCCGGGTCATCCCTTTATATAAATAGGTTGACGCCCAGTGGCTCATGGAGTACCGGTCGGCTCATAGACAATGTGTCCAGCTCGGTGACTAACTATACATGCCTTACAATACAAGTCTTACACATATGGCGGTTTACTCCTACAGGCCTTAAGTCGCCTTTGGGCCTTGGGCCCTCACCTATGAACTGCCATCTTCAATATCTTCGTGGGCTTACATCATGAATCGTCATAGGTATAACCCGGCCCCTCCTGGGCGGGTCATACCTAATAGTTATATCCCCAACACCGGCCATGGGTGGTGCCCGGACCTCACGGGCTATTGGCCTGAGACCAGCCCCCAAGCCCCGTGATGCGTCCCCCGCCATGCTTGGAGCCATGACTCGACGGCCTGAGAATGACCCCTCATTGCCGTTGAGGTAGAAGCTGCCTGCCCCAACTGCTTCCAGGGAACGAGTCCCCCGGTTGGATGGACGATTTCGTACGCCGAGCTGCCTCCGCGGGCCCCCTCGAGCACCTCCCAGAGGGGCGAGTGGACATGGATGGTGTGAGGATGAGCGTCCTAAAGCGTCCGTGCAGCTGGCGCGATGCGGAAGGGTGTCGTGCCTTCGCAGGCGGCGTCGAGTAGTTCGGCGACGCGGGAGAGCAGGGCATCACGCCCGCCCTCGGCCAGCCTGCAACGCGACAGCTCGCGGGCCATAACGATCGCGGCCCACGCATTCACCTGCTCTCAGCGAATGCACACGGAGGTCGCCGTGGCATACTTGGAGGACCTCGCTGCAGCTCGGTTGCGGCGCTGAGCTGGAGGGGATGGAAGCGGCCCGCGGCGCCGACGCCTGCTGTCGCCGGTGCTGTGACGCCCGGATATTGAAGCTACAGTGAACCTCTACTAATGATGCCATGTCACCCTGATTACTGTTGCTAATCTCACATTAGTTCGAAACTGGTTCGGTTCAAATTCAAAATCAAGAAAACAATAAAAGTTTTCAAATATTAGAACCAAAAATGCCCGCGTGTGCCAATAAATGCCTAGGTATTTATCGTGAGGAACCGTGCTTTTTATAAAAAAGACTAAATACTTAAAATGGGTTAACACGGAAAAGAAATATAAATAAAAATAAAAACAAAACAAAAACAGAAAACTAACAAAAAGGAGAACCCCCCCCCCCACCGCCACTAGGTCAGTCGGCCAAGCTGCTAGCCAGGCCGGCCCAAACCG
>NC_041391.1:73557061-73590550 GCF_002162155.2 Triticum dicoccoides | reverse complement strand
AGATCGGGATCAGGGGAACGAACCCCACGTCGCCCCGACCCCGTCGATGATCCCCGCCGCCTCAACACCGCTCGGCGCGCCGCCTTGCCGTCCTCCTCCTCGATACCTCGTCGGAGCTACCCCACCGTCCTCTCCATCATGGGCGTCGTCCCCATCTTCCTCCCCGAGCCCCACTGCCCTGTCCCTACAGCCCTGTGGTGACACCCTGTCCGCTCGTCCTCCCCCGCGCGCGTGCTCGACCCCCGTGCCGCGCACTGCATGCCCCTGCCATGCTACTCCTCCTCCTGCCGCCAGCGCACCCACGCGCGCTCGCACGTGCGGGGCCGCACTTGAGCCTCCAGCACTCAGCGCTCCATCGCCCGCAGCGCGACCTCGCACCGGCCAAGCCTGCCATCGTGCCCCTGCCGCACTCACCGCGCACTCCACCTGCCCCCCTGCTGCGCGTCCAGCGCGCTTCCATCACGCACCTCCTCCCCCGTTGCTGCTATTGCCGCCCACTGCGCCTCTGCTCGCGTCATCCTGCACTTGCCGCCGTTGCGCCTGCGCCTCTCCTGGCGAGCCTGGTCGTCATTCCTGCTGTTGTCGCGGCTTGCGGTGCGCCGATGCTTGACCCACGCCGCCTCGGCCCCATCGCGCCGCGCCCCCCTCTCGCCAACCCCTCCCACTGGCCGTCCTTGCCCGCTACTCGCGTCGCGCACCCCGTGCTGCTGCAACCTGCAGTTGATGTTGTTGCGCCACCGCCACCAATGCCCGCGGCCCGCTGCTTCCTGCTGCCCACCTCCACTAGCTTGTGGCTGCGGTGCGCTCCTCCGCTGCCCCGGTTGCCTCTCCCTGCAGCGCCCGGTCGGGCGGCTTGGCACCCGCAGCGGTTTGCCTGTGCCCATTAGCCAGTGCCCGATAGGCCCCCTGGGCCAATGACGAGGGGGGTCCACCTCCAGAACGTTTTAAAAAAGATATAGACAAAATAATAATTTAATAATAATAATAAATAAAAATATTAATTAGTTAACTTAATTAACTTAATTAATTTTTCTTAGTTTAACCTAATCACTAGTTAAACTAATTAACTTTGTTTAGTTAGACTTAGTCAATGACAGTGGGACCCATGTGTCAGTTTGACCCGTCAACGGTCAGAGTTGACCGCTGATGTCATGCTGACATCATGATGACATCATAAAATGATTTTTCATTTAAATTAATTCTGTTAATTCAAAAAATGAATTAAAACTTTAAAAATTAATATAAAATAATGTATAGCTCGGATGAAAATACTTTGTACATGAAAGTTGCTCAGAACGATGAGACAAATCTGAATACACAACCCGTTCATCCGCCATGCGTCCCTAGCATAGCGAACATGCAACAATCCACCTCTAGTTCATTTGTCTGAAAATGCGAAACACCGGGAGTACTTTCCCGGATGTTTCACCCCTTCGCCGGTATCACCTACTACCGCGTTACGGCACACCTAACACCACTCATTGTCATGTCATGCACCGTCATGCTTACGTTTGCATTATATTTATTGTTTCTTCCCCATATTCTCTCTGATAGACTACGAGACTGACGCCGCTGCTACCCCGGTCGACTATGGTGTTGACAACCCCTCCTTCTTGCCAAAGCAACCAGGCAAGCCCCCCCCCCTTGATCACCCGATATCGCCTATTCCTTGTCTCTAGTGCTTGCACTAGAGTATTGTAGCATGTTGCTGCTTTTGGTTAATCCTATTCTGCTGCATAGCATGTCATTGTTGCTACAATTGTTGATACCTTTACCTGCAATCCTACATGCTTACTATAGGTTGCTGGTACTTCATCAGTGGCCCTACATTCTTGTCCATCTGCCACGCTATACTATCGGGCCGTGATCACTCAGGAGGTGATCATGGGTATATACATACCTACATACATACTATACAGGTGGTGACTAAAGTCGGGTCGGCTCGTAGAGTACAAGCAAGTCATTCAGATATGGGGGCTGAAATGATAGGTGGTTCCATCTGAGGGAGTCCTGGATTAGGGGATCCTCGTACAGCCAGACTATATACTTTGGCCAGACTATTGGACAATGAAGATACAAGATTGAAGACTTCGTCCCGTGTCCGGGTGGGACTCTTCTTTGCGTGGAAGGCAATCTTGGCAATTCAGATATGTAGATCTCCTTCTTTGTAACTGACTCGGTGTAACCATAGACCCCTCCGGTGTCTATATAAACCGGAGGGTTTAGTCCGTAGGACAAGAAACAATCATAATCATAGGCTAGCTTCTAGGGTTTAGCCTCTAGGATCTCGTGGTAGATCAACTCTTGTAATACTCATATCATCAAGATCAATCAAGCAGGAAGTAGGGTATTACCTCCATTGAGAGGGCCCAAACCTGGGTAAACATCGTGTCCCCCGCCTCCTGTTACCATTAGCCTTAGACGCACAGTTCGGGACCCCCTACCGAGATCTGCCGATTTTGACACCGACATTGGTGCTTTCATTGAGAGTTCCACTGTGCCGTCACGATAAGGCTTGATGGCTCGCCTTGTTATCAAGGACCACATCACCTCGGGGGGACCCCTGGCTTTAGGCCAAACTCTCTGATTGGGCGGCTTCGTCATGACCGCCCGTTCAGCCGTCGCGCCGACGATGACTTCTCAGGTCATCAAAAACAGCCTCCACGTCAACTCGGAACTCACCGAACAGATGAATCCAATGGAGCTCTCTCCTCGCTGAACGAGCTCTTGGATCGCATCGCCGCTCTGGGAGTCGCTACGGACTATGATCGGATCGGGCTTAAACCCGACCAAAGGGAGATTAACTCTCCGTGGGTCACCCATCAGATAGCGGTGCTGGAGGAGCAATGCAGCGATTCTTCCTCTATTTTGAGGATGAACTATGTCCGGATTCTCGAGCTCTCCGAGCCGGATACCCGTCTACAGGAGTACATGGCCCAAGCTCCGAACCTAGAATCGGACAGCGGGCTAGAAAAATTGGGCAACATCCCGGAGCCCGAACTGCCAAGCTCGGAAGCTTCTCTGCCCCAGGATCTCAGATCGGGTGAGGGTTTGGACTTAAATCTACTCACCCACCCAGATACAAGTGATCTTTCCCACATTAGACAGGAGCCCCAAGAGACAGTAGATCACTTCTTGGCCAGATTCCTCCTTGTAATGAACAAGGTTAAGGACTGTTGCGAGGAAGACACAATCTCATTATTTTGCAAAAATTGCACGGACAAGGGAATCTTGAACGCCATAAGTCGCCGTGACATAGTACACTTTGCTGACTTGGCGGCCATAGTACAGAAGTACTGTGGGATGGAAAGCGCCTGGAAAACCCAAACAAAATTTTGGGATCCTCCGGCTCTCACTAAACCCCTCGTCCGAACTAAAAGGGTGCACTCTCGCAAGTCACCTGATCCAATTACAAAGAAACCAAAGCCCACTACAAGGCGTGGAGCCGTATTGGAGGGATGGCTTAATGGGCCATGAAAAATTCACAGTACACCGGATACCATACCAACACACAGCCTTAGAGCATGTTGGATATATACTCCGGCAGGTGGCCAAGAGCTGCGAGGATCTCCTCATCAACAATACCGCAGAACACCATTCCACGGAAAATAACAATACAGTACTGACAGTCTTTGAGACTTTCACCTCAAATAATAGGCGCAAGCGAGCACTCCACAGCCTAGCCGAAGTCTGCCACGTCGCAGCAATAAATCCATGGAATGACATGACCATAACCTTCAATGCCAGTGACGAACCTCAATTCCGAACAGTCCGAGCACCAGCCACTTTGGTCCTTAGACCAATTGTGCACGGCTTCCGGCTTACTAAAGTGCTCATGGACGATGGCAGCGGATTAAACCTCATCTATGGGGAGACTCTTAACAAAATGGAAATAGACAAGAGCCGCATCGAGCAAAGCAGCACGACCTTCAGGGGAATCATCCCTAGTCGAGAGGCACGATATGCGGGAAAAATCACACTAGATGTGGTATTTGGCATGCCGGAGAATTATAGGCCTGAAGAAATCACATTCCAAGTGGCCCTGTTCAGTAGCAGATACCACGCCCTTTTAGGGCGGGATGCATTCACGAGCTTCCCAGTTGTACCCCGTTACGGGTACATGAAGCTCAAGATGCCCGGGCCCAATGGAATCGTCACTCTAGCTAGTGATCCGGACGTAGCACTCCGCACCTAAAATAAAACCGCCGCACTGGCCCTTGAGGCATTATCCGAAGCCCTCGCAACCGAAGAACTAACTGCGCTGCACTCCCTAGTGGACAGGGACAACGTGATACTCGACAAACGACCCAAGTCCACCTCTTTCAAACCAGCGGACGAAATAGTCAAATTCCAGGTCCACCCAACGGACCCTACAAAACAGCATCCATCGAAGCACAGCTGAACCCCACAATAGACGATGCACTGCGAGAGTTCGTGCGTGAGAATTGGGATATCTTCACCTGGAATCCTTTAGACATGCCAGGTATCCCACGCAGGCTGGCCGAACATAGCCTAAACATACTGAAGGGATACAAGCTGGTCAAGCAGACTCTTCGGCACTTTTCAGAACCTAAGCGACAAGCCATGGGAGAAGATCTAGCCAAATTACTTGAGGCCGGATTCATCGGAGAAATAAAACATCCAGACTGGCTAGCAAACCTGGTGATGGTACCAAAGAAGGACAAATCCTGGCGCCTATATGTCGATTTCAAAGACCTCAATAAGGCTTGCCCCAAGGATCCCTTCCCCCTCCCCCGCATTGATCAAATCATCGATGCTACCACAGGACACGATTCATTGTGCTTTCTCGACGCATACTCCAGATATCATCAAATCAAGATGCAGAGTCTGATCAAGCCACAACGGTATTCATCACACCGTATGGCCTGTTCTGTTTTAATATCATGCCTTTCGGGCTCAAAAATGCCACTGCAACCTATCAACGCATGATTCAGACATGCCTGGAAAAACAAATCGGCAAAAGAGTGGAGGCATACGTAGACGACATGGTCATCAAAACCAGACACGTCGAATCTTTAATAGATGACTTGAGGCTTACGTTCAACAATCTCCGAACATATGACATTAAGCTCAATCCAGAAAAATGCGTTTTCGGTGTGCCTGCCAGAAAGCTGCTGGATTTCATCATCTCTAATAGGGGAATTGAAGCAAATCCAGCTAAAATCCGAGCTCTGTCACAGTTGGCTACCCCAACAGACCTCAAGCAAATCCAGAAATTAGCTGGATGCGTGGCTGCCCTAAGCTGCTTTATCTCCCGATTGGGAGAAAAAGCACTACCTCTTTATCGCCTTTTTCGATGCACCGAACACTTCGAGTGGACGGATGAGGCAACGGCCGGATTGGAAGAAATAAAGGCCCTCTTGGCCAGCAATACAATCCTGGCCACACCAAATATCAGCGAACCCATGCTGTTATACATAGCTGCAACACACCAGGTTGTTCAGTGCTCGTCGTCAAACGAGAAACGGACGGACATAAGTTCCCACTTGAAAAGCCGGTATACTACGTATCCACTGTCCTCACTCCATGCAAGTCCCGGTACCCACATTATCAAAAGATAGCATACGCGGTCTTCATGGCATCCCGGAAGCTACGACACTACTTTCAAGAGTGTTCAATCACGGTGGCCTCTGAAGTACCACTCAACGATATAATAAATAACCGCTATGCCACGGGCCGGATTGCTAAATGGGCTATCGAGCTCCTCCAGTTCGACATAACATACAAACACGGTGAGCCATTAAGTCACAAGTACTGGCCGACTTCGTCGCCGAATGGACAGAAGCCGAACTCCCTAAAGAGTACGGCGCGTACTCCAATTGGATCATGCACTTTGACGGCTCTAAGATGCTGGCTGGTCTGGGGGCAGGCGTTGTCCTGACATCCCCCACCGGAGATACAGTCTGATACGTACTCCAAATGTTATACACAGACTCCAACAATGCAGCCGAATATGAGGCTCTGTTGCATGGTCTTCGGATGGCAGTCTCCATGGGCATTCAACGCCTGGAAGTGCGTGGGGATTCAAACCTCACAATATCTCAAATAAATGGAGACTTTGACGCCAAGGACCCAAAAATGGCGGCTTACCGTAATGCCGTCCTCAAAATGTCAGCTCGGTTCGAGCGGCTCGAATTCAACCATGTGGTCCGAGAAAACAATCAAGCGGCGGATATCCTCGCCCGCATCGGCGCTAAGCGCGACCCCATCCCACCTAATATCTTCCTGGAAAGGCTGTTCAAGCCATCTGTGGTGTGCGACGGGGAGACCGGCAATACTAGTCCGGATCCGAACACAACCCCAGACCCCGAACAATCTGACGTAATCGGAGGCTCTGCCACCGAAATAACACCTTCGGCCCATGTGATTATGGCTGTCATCGCCCCATGGACAGAACCCTTCTTAGCCTACCTAAATAGGCAAGAACTCCCTGAGGACCAAAATGAGGTGCGTTGCATGGTGTGGCGCTCTAAAGCCTACAAGGTTCACGAGGGAGAGCTTTATAAGAAAAGCGCGATCGGAGTGCTCCAAAGGTGCATCTTCGAAGATGAGGGACGGTAGCTACTGGCCGAAATTCATGCTGGACTCGGCGGCCATCATGCCGCAGCTTGGGCCCTTGTAAGCAAGGCCTTCCATATAGGTTTCTACTGGCCGACAACCCGAGCAGACGCATAGGACCTCGTCCAATATTGCGTTGGTTGCCAGCTTTTTGCAAATCAAAGCCATATGCCACCTACCGCTCTTCAAACAATCCCCATAACTTGGCCCTTTGTGGTCTGGGGGCTCGGTATGGTTGGACCCCTTAAAGGAGGAAGCCATAAGAAAAAAATACTTGTTGGTCATGGTAGATAAATTCACCAAATGGATAGAGGCCAAACCAGTTAAAACGGCCGAATATGGACCAGTGATAGACTTCATATCCGGGGTCGTACACCGTTACGGTGTCCCCCATAGCATCATCACTAATAACGGCTCCAACTTCACAGCCGACGAGGTGAAAACTTGGTGCTGCAACATGGGCATTAAGCTCGATTATGCCTTTGTCTATCATCCCCAAACAAACGGTCAAGTCAAATGAGCAAATGGCCTTATTATGAGTGGCATTAAACCCAGGCTAGTGCGATCCTTGAAGGAATCAGATACGCACTGGGTCGAGGAGCTCGACTCTGTACTATGGGGGCTACGGATCACCCCGAACCGCACTACCGGATACACACCATTTTTATGGTGTACGGCGCAGAGGCGGTGCTACCCTGTGATATCATTCATGACTCACCTCGAGTGCACATGTACGAAGAGAGAGAATCCGAGCTGGATCGACAGGACAGTTTAGACGCCCTGGAGGAGGAGCGTGATGTCACAAAACCCGTTCTGCATTCTATCAACAGCAGGCTCAAAGGTATCAAAGCAAAGAAGTACGAGCCAAAACTTATAACATTGGCAAACTCGTTCTACGCCTATCGGAGAAGAAAAAGGACAAGCTCAAACCCAAGTGGGAGGGTCCCTTCATCATTGATAAAGTTCTCACCGGAGGAGCGTACCCTCTGCGTGATGCATCAGATAATCGATTCGAGCCAAACCCATGGAACGCGGCCAGACTTCGAAGATTCTACGCCTAGTGTCGAACTCTGTGTTCGTCTCCTTACCTCCACCTTTCTTTTTCAAGTTATATCCTCTTTCTCTCTTTCTCTTTTTTTACATAGCCTCAAAAGCTTCAAGTGTGCTTCGACCGCACACCCCCGCCGCGCTATATGCGCTCAATATACCTGGGGGCTTCTTATACAGAAGCTTAATATAATTATCTTCTGGGCTTTATGCCCACCGCATATGCGTCACTTCTCCATATGTACCTTTTTCGCCATTATATGCATCGATATGACTTAAGTTTTGGCCAAGCTGGGTTGCTTGGCTCTTGTGTTTATGCCCTACGTTCCCGTTAATTCGGCTAGGGCATAAGGGGAGCACCTCTGCGATTGTTACTGCCGGGTCAGCCGAATGTGTACCTCAGACTGGGTGAAGCCGAAAGCTAGTGTTCTTAAGGGAATATTCGATCGGTGAACAAAAGATGTTTCTTACCTACTTACAATATAAACCCCCCAAATGTTTTATATGTTGTGTCTCTGTGCGCAGCTCGGACATGCATATTATTGCATGCGTACCCAAGGAAAGGAACCCTTAACGGAACTATTCTCCCTGGAAGATATTTCTTACTATCCATGTAATATAACATAGCTAGTTGGGTACTTGTCTGTTCAAGCACTTATGACCCCTACGCCTGGTTTCCATGCATACCCCGGTTTACATAACTGAGCGGGTATTCGGATACACTCCGGACTATAGGGTCCGGAGGCTGAAACGAAAAGGTCCGCCATGACAAATGATTTACAATCCGTCTAGGGACAAACTATGTCATCTGAAGTACACAGTCACTTAGATTGACTAAATTCTTCTTCTATACCATCCAACAGGCTGTCTAGCCTACAATCCTGTTGGGAATACTTTGCGGCTAATGCTACCTGGTCATATACCAGACTAACGGGGATCTCTTTCCCATCTGACCCTACGGGTCCAACCTCGGCCATGAGGTTCGGGTCAGCGTTGGTGTATCGCATCTTCACCATCGCCCAGACTTCCCTTGCACCTTGTCGAAAGGCTGATATCTTCCATAATCGGAAGCGCCACCGCGCTCCCTTGAGCATCTCTACAAGCTCCCCCATGCCTCCTAGCAGGGAGGCGGATGGCCACAAGGCCTGGCGATACCCTGCATCACCTGCCGAATTTGTTCGTGCTGCTGTGAGAGTTCTTGCAGAAGATCGCCGGCAGATTCGGGCATCTCCTCTTCGGGACGACCTGTCAGCATACCTACAGACATAAATCTGTTAGCCTGTTTCTTCGCTGAACTGTATAAAGGTTCGTTCGAGCACTTACTAAAAATGCCGCATCGAAGCCTCTTATTCTCCTTCACGGAGTCAGCAAGCTGGCCCCGAACGTCTTTTAATTCAACATCCAACGGGGTCTTGGCGTCCTTGAGATCATTATTCTCTCGAATAACCCATGTAAGCACGTGCTCGTCAGCCTCTCGCTGCCATTGAGCATGTTGCTCATCCACCGATACGATCTCCGGATTGCCTCCGGGATCGTCTGCAGAGTCTATTGTTAGATTTGCATGCATGGTGAATACTAGCTGGTACATGTCATTATATTCTTTTTTTGATTAAGACAAGTATTACCAGACGGGCCCTTCTTGGACTCCTCCATTCCGGCAACTACGGCCCGTAGCTGGGCTTTCCACTCCTCCACCTCTTTAGACAACTGGATATTCTTCTCCGCAAGAACATATGCATACAATGATCCTTAAATCAATTGTGCTAACTGTTTCAAGTCTCAGTGGCTACTGATATACATAATTATCAGATTTTCCTACCCGTATATCCTTTACATACTAGTCCGTGGCTCCGGCAAGTCCATCTTGAGCGGCTCGGATGTACGCGTCTCCTGAGTTGAAGGCATTGAACGCCTCTTCAGAGAAACTAGGATCACGTAGTACGGCCCGGCGACGCCTGTGATTCATGGCGCTCTCCACTTCGGAATTCGTAGCGGACAGTCTATCCGCATCCTCTATAGGAGGACCATCCGGTGTTGTCCCCACGTTAGCCTCTGCCCCTAATTCCGGCTCTGGAGTCCGGTTGGTGGAGGCGTGGCCGGCAGGCTCTCCGGACACTATCCGGCGAGCGTATTTTCTGCCAGGAACCAAGGACATTATTATATTTTAAAGACGATAATCACGAAGCAGGTTTTTAAACATATCTCTGCGACGGCGCTCTTAGTCCTGACCGTATTCCTTTTGAGCCTACCCAGCTTGAGTGCCCCTTGTTGACGAGTCACCGCGGGTTCGGCATGGTGCCCCGATGGCCTTCCCTGTAAGACGCAATACGTATGCGGTGGGTAAGAGGCAAAGAAGGGATCCTTCTCAGAAGTTGGGACTCCTGTTTTACTTACATGCGATGCAGGGAGTAGGCCATGGTAATCGGCTATGATGGTCACCAAGGCGCCATCACAGCTTAGCTGATAGAACGTCCTGTCAACGAGCTCCACAAATACGTCCGGATCTTCTTCGAGTCCGGGGTCAAGGGCCCAGTCGGGGTCCTCTGGCTATGGAGACGAGCTGTGGATCTCCCTCACTGCTTTTCGCAGTTCCTGCTATGAATTACCAAGGTAAATATTTATGATGAAGAATGCGGGAAGACCTAGAGTAAAGGATAGCAGCTCACCCAACTTGGGGGGTTGTATATGGAGAATCCATCCCATGGCTTAATACGGATGAACTCCTCTTCTTCTCCTTTGTACAAATCGGACAGTATCTTCGCCAGAGCGGTGGCGGAGTCCGGGCCTTTACGGCCACAGCGGGTGGCATCATCTTCTCCATTGAAGTGCCACATGGGTTTCCCCCGATACTAAAGTGGCCGCACCACCCCGCATTATACAAATTGACATAACCTCGATTATTGTCAGTCCTGATTTGGCCAGCGTTTTAATCCTTCCCATCAGGTAAAGGACCTCTCTGCTATCTTCCTCCTGGGGGTTCCGAGGGCGCCAGCTGTGGTGTTTCTTTAACGGGGCATTAGCAAACTCAGGAAGGCCCATCCGAATAGGGTCCGGAAGGGGACATCCTCCATATAAAACCACTCCGAAGGCTAGTCTTCGGATGTCTTCTTCGGAGTACCGGACAGGTATCCGGTCCCGGCGATGTGCCATATTTCAGCTCCGCCCAATAGATATATCGACCCCTCCTGAGTGCGGGGTATGAGGCAGAATAGCCTCTTCCATAGCTCAAAATGAGCTTCGCAGCCCAGAAATAGCTTGCAGAGGGCGACATAGCCTGCGATGTGCAGTATGGAGGCAGGAGTGAAGTTATGCAGCTGGAGCCCGTAGAACTCCAGGAGCCCGCGGAGGAACGGATGGATTGGAAATCCGAGTCCCCTCAGCAAGTAAGGGACAAGGCATACCCGCTCCCCCTTGGATGGGTTGGGAGAACTCTCTGCTTGCTCCCCACCATTGTAAGTGGCCAGTCCGGCTCGGACGGGGACCATGTACGCAGGCGGGAGAAACGCCTGGGTCTGCAACTCTACCAATCGGCTATGGGGGACGGAACACTTCTTCCAATAGCCTGGCTTAGTGCTACGGGAGCGAGAGGAGGAGTTGCGACGGCTGGCCATGATGGGATGGTTTCTTCTGGGCGCGCTCTGATGGATACTCGCTGGGGGAGGATGGTGTGATTTGGATCTGAGGATCCCCGTCTCTATTAATAGACGATTTACTTACATGGTCTAGCTAGCAAATGCAAAAATGTCCCGACTTCTCGCATTTGCTCGACACGTGGAGATAGCCATTATTAAAGCGCAGAAGACGAGGAGTGCAACATTAATGGGAAGCCGGACACTACTCATTATAAAAGGTACTTAGAGATTTTGGAGAAGAACCCGCCTTGCAATGCCGAAGACAATCTGCGCCGGACTCATCATCATTGAAGCCTGGTTCAGGGGCTACTGAGGGGGTCCTGGATTAGGGGGTCCTCGGACAGGCGGACTATATACTTTGGTTGGACTGTTGGACTATAAAGATACAAGATTGAAGACTTCGTCCCATGTCCGGGTGGGACTCTTCTTTGCGTGGAAGGCAAGCTTGCAATTCAGATATGTAGATCTCCTTCTCTGTAACCGACTCTGTGTAACCCTAGCCCCCTCCGGTGTCTATATAAACTGGAGGGTTTAGTCCGTAGGACAAGAAACAATAATAATCATATGCTAGCTTCTAGGGTTTAGCCTCTATGATCTCATGGTAGATCAACTCTTGTAATACTCATATCATCAAGATCAATGAAGCAGGAAGTAAGGTATTACCTCCATCGAGAGGGCCTGAACCTGGGTAAACATCGTGTCCCCCACCTCATGTTACCATTAGCCTTAGACGCACAGTTCGGGACCCCCTACGCGACATCCACCGGTTTTGACACCGACACCATCCAGGTAGTGGTGGACCTGGTTCCCGACGGCTCCTGAGTGTTACTTTGAGGCGGAGCGACAGGGAAGGTTGTTACCACCTAGGCGACAAGTGGGCCTGGTCCTGGTCGGCTTCCACGGTTACTTCAAAATAACACGCTTAACGAGATCTTGGTATTTGATCTGAGTTGGGTCGTTGACCTTATACGCACTAACCGCCATGTGGGACAAGATATGGGCAACCAGCATCACGATATCAGCCGAAGCCTCCTAGACGTCAGCGACTAAGCGATGCGCACCGGGTTGGACCATGTAACGCAACTTCCTTTGTAATGGAGGTTGCTAGGTCAGCTCACCAGCCGCGTTCGCAACATGCAGGTGTGTAATGGGCGATGGGCCCAGACCCCTGCGCGCATAGGATTTAGACCGGCATGCTGACCTCTCTATTAGGCCTAGGTAGGGTTGCGACATGTTGATCTCCTGAGGCCGGACATGACCCAGGAAAGTGTGCCCGGCCAGAGGGATCAAGCGTGTCGGGAAATGTGGTGCACCCGTGCAGGGAAGTTGTTCTATTCGAATAGTCGTGTCCATGGTAACAGGGCGACCCAGAGTTGTACTTCGACCTCATGACAATTAGAACCGGATACCTAATAAAACACACCCTTTGAAGTGCCAGATACAACCCGGTGATCGCTTTCCCACAGGGCGACAAGGGGAGGATCGTCGGGTATGATTATGCTATGCGATGATACTTGGTGAACTTACCATCTACTCTCTTCTACATGTTGCAAGATGGAGGCTGCCAGAAGCATAGTCTTCAATAGGACTAGCTATCCCCCTCTTATTCTGGCATTCTGTAGTTCAGTCCACCGATATTACTCCTTTACACATATACCCATGCATATGTAGTGCAGATCCTTGCTTGCAAGTACTCATTACAAAAAAAGACACATCCGTGACATTTTGGGCCAAACGATTTTTTTCTGTCATGCTTATGACACTTTTATGACGATAATTGTGACAAAACCCAGTATCATCATAGATGTGGTGGGCTCCTACTTATATGACAAAAAATCATGATAGAAAATGGGATTTTCGTCCTGGGCGGGCCAGATACGCAGCTGCATGACATTCTTTGGGCCGTCCATGACAGGAAAGACTGTGGTAGAAGCAAGGGCGAGGAAAATATCGGGGAGTTCCCAGTTACGGTGGGTGGTCGGGGCCGAGCAATGCGCATTTCTCTCATACACGTACACGCATGGGTGCGAGGCATTGGGCTCTAACTGAACCCCAGCTAGACGTTCGCCTACTGAACCCGAGCAATTGCACTACATGCTACGCGTTACTGAACCCAAGAGTTCGATCGTTCCCTGGTTGTTAATTGAACCCGATCGAGCAATTCCTTGGCTACTGCTGCTAACTGAAGCCGATCGAACCTACTACCTCTTGATGAATAGTGAGTGTTGTTGGGGGGTGGATGAATAGTTCCCGGTGGGGGTTGGATGAACAGGACCCCGTGGTAGTAGAGGTCATTGCCGCTGAATGAACAGGATCCCGATCGATCGAGCCGGTTGGGGGTGGATGAACAAGACCCCGTGGAGGGCTGGATGAACAGGACGACCCCGTGGAGGGCTGGTTGAATAGTAGCTTGTGGAGGGGTGGTTGAACAGGACCCCGTGGACAGGGCTGGTTGAACTGTAGCCGGTGGAGGAGCGGTGCAGGCTGGATGAACAGGAGCCCATGGATGAACAGTGGCAGGTGGAGGCTGGAGGAGGTCGACGGTGGATGAACAGTAGCTTGTGGAGGCTGGAGGAGGTCAACGGTGGATATGAACAGTAGCCCGTGGAGTCATGTGATGTCTACTACACAACCTTCTTCTTGTAGACATTGTTGGGCCTCCAAGTGCAGACGTTTGTAGGACAGTAGCAAATTTCCCTCAAGTGAGGACCTAAGGTTTATCAATCCGTGGGAGGCATGGCATGAAGATGGTCTCTCTCAAACAACCCTGCAACCAAATAACAAAGAGTCTCTTATGTCCCCAACACACCCAATACAATGGTAAATTGTATAGGTGCACTTGTTCGGCGAAGAGATGGTGATACAAGTGCAATATAGATGGTAGATATAGGTTTTTGTAATCTGAAATTATAAAAACAGCAAGGTAGCAAGTGGTAAAACTGAGCAAAAACGGTATTGCAATGCTTTGAAACAAGGCCTAGGGTTCATACTATCACTAGTGCAGGTTCTCTCAACAAGGATAACATAATTAGATCATATAACAATCCCTCAACATGAAACAAAGAGTCACTCCAAAGTCACTAGTGGCAGAGAACAAACGAAGAGATTATTGTAGGGTACGAAACCACCTCAAAGTTATTCTTTTCGATCAATCCATTGGGCTATTCCTATAAGTGTCACAAACAGCCCTAGAGTTCGTAGAAAAATAACACCTTAAGACACACATCAACCAAAACCCTAATGTCACCTAGATACTCCAATGTCACCTCAAGTATCTGCGGGAGGATTATACGATATGCATCACACAATCTCAGATTCATCTATTCAAACCAACACAAAGAACTTCGAAGAGTGCCCCAAAGTTTCTACCAGGGAGTCAAGATGAAAACTCGTGCCAACCCCTATGCGTAGATTCCCAAGGTAATGGAACCCGAAAGTTTATCACCAAAACATACATCAAGTGAATCAATAGAATACCCCATTGTCACCACGGGTATCCCACGCAAGACATACATCAAGTGTTCTCAAATCCTTAAAGACTCAATCTAATAAGATAACTTGAAAGGGAAAACTCAATCCATTACAAGAAGGTAGAGGGGGAGAAACATCATAAGATCCAACTATAATAGCAAAGCTCGCGGTACATCAAGATCGTGCCATATCAAGAACACAGGAGAGAGAGAGAGAGAGATCAAACACATAGCTATTAGTACATACCCTCAGCCCCGAGGGTGAACTACTCCCTCCTCGTCATGGAGAGCGCCGGAATGATGAAGATGGCCACCGGTGATTGATCCCCCCTCCGACAAGGTGCCGGAACAGGGTCCCAATTTGTTTTTGGTGGCTAGAGAGGCTTGCGGCGGCAGAACTCCCTATCTAGGTTATTTTCTAGAGGTTTCTGTATTTATAGGAGAGGTTGGCATTGAGAACAAGTCAGGGGGACCCACGGAGAGTCCACGAGGCACAGGGGCGCGCCCTAGGGGGGCGCACCCTCCACCCTACTGGAGCCCACGGGCCTCCCCTCCGGTAACTCTTCATTCCAGTATTTTTATATTTTCCAGAAAAAATCTCCATTCATTTTCAGCGCATTCTGAGAACTTCTATTTCTGCACAAAAATAACACCATGGTAGTTCTGCTGAAAACAGCGTCAGTCCGGGTTAGTTCTAACCAAATCATACAAAAATCATGTAAAAATATTGTAAACATGGCATGAATATATTAAAAATTATAGATACGTTGGAGACGTATCAGCATCCCCAAGCTTAATTCATGCTTGTCCTCGAGTAGGTAAATGATAACAGAATTTTTGATGTGGAATGCTACCTAACATATTTATCAATGTAATCTTCTCTATTGTGGCAAGAATATTCAAATCCATAAGACTCAAAACAAAAGTTTAATATTGACATGAAAACAATAATACTTCAAGCATACTAATAAAGCAATCATGTCTTCTCAAAATAACATGGCCAAAGCAAGCTATCCCTACAAAATCATATATTCTGGCTATGCTCTATCTTCATCACACAAAATATTTAAATCATCACAACCACGATGACAAGCCAAGCAATTGTTTCATACTTTTGATGTTCTCAAACTTTTTCGATCTTCATGCAATACATGAGTGTGAGCCATGGATATAACACTATGGTGGAATAGAATAAGGTGGTTGGGGAGAAGACAAAATGGGACAAGATAGTCTCACATCAACTAGGCGTCTCAACGGGCTATGGAGATGCCCATCAATAGATATCAATGTGAGTGAGTAGGGATTGCCATGCAACGGATGCACTAGAGCTATAAGTCTATGAAAGCTCAAAAATAAACTAAGTGGGTGTGCATCCAACTTGCTTGCCCACGAAGACCTAGGGAAATTTGAGGAAGCCCATCATTGGAATATACAAGCCAAGTTCTATAATGAAAAATTCCCACTAGTATATGAAAGTGACAACATAGGAGACTCTATCATGAAGATCATGGTGCTACTTTGAAGCACAAGTGTGGTAAAAGGATAGTAGCATTGCCCCTTCTCTCCTTTTCTCTCATTTTTTGTTTCTTTATTTGGGCCTTCTCTTTTTTATGGCCTCTTTTTTCTTTTCCTTTTTTTTATATTTTTCGTCTAGAGTCTCATCCTGACTTGTGGGGGAATCATAGTCTCCATCATCCTTTCCTCACATGGGATAATGCTCTAATAATGAAGATCATCTAACTTTTATTTACTTTACAACTCAAGAATTACAACTTGATACTTAGAACAAAATATGACTCTATATGAATGCCTCTGGCGGTGTACCGGGATGTGCAATGAATCAAGAGTGACATGTATGAAAGAATTTTGAACGGTGGCTTTGTCACAAATACGATGTAAACGACATGATCATGAAAAGCAATATGATAATGATGAAGTGTGTCATAATAAACGGAACGGTGGAAAGTTGCATGGCAATATATCTCGAAATGCTAATGAAATGCCATAATAGGTAGGTATGGTGGCTGTTTTGAGGAAGGTTATGGTAGGTGTATGGTACCGGCGAAAGTTGCGCGGTACTAGAGAGGCTAGCAATGGTGGAAGGGTGAGAGTGCGTATAATCCATGAACTCAACATTAGTCATAAAGAACTCACATACTTATTGTAAAAATCTATTAGTTGTCGAAACGAAGTACTACGCGCATGCTCCTAGGAGGATAGATTGGTAGGAAAATATCATCGCTCATCCCCGACCGCCACTCATAAGGAATACAATCAATAAATAAATCATGCTCCGACTTCATCACATAACGGTTCACCATCCATGCATGCTACGGGAATCACAAACCTCAACACAAGTATTTCTCAAATTCACAACTACTCACTCACATGACTCTAATATCACCATCTTCATATCTCAAAACAATCATAAGGAATCACACTTCTCATAATATTCAATGCACTTTATATGAAAGTTTTTGTTATATCCCTCTTGGATGCCCATCATATTAGGACTAGTTTCATAACCTAAGGAAATTACCATGTTGTTTAAGACTCTCAAAATAATATAAGTGAACCATGAGAGTTCATCAATTTCTTCAAAATAAAGCTACCGTCGTGCTCTAAAAAGATATAAGTGAAGCACTAGAGCAAAGGACAAACTACTCCAAAAGATATAAGTGAAGATCAATGAGTAGTCGAACAATTATGCAACTATGTGCAGACTCTCCAATATTTAATAATCTCAGATCTCTGGATATTATTCAAACAGCAAGCAAAACAAAATAAAAAAAATTGACGCTCCAAGCAGAACACATATCATGTGGTGAATAAAAATATAGCTCCAAGTAAAGTTACCGGTGAACGAAGACAAAAGAGGGGATGCCATCTGGGGCATCCCCAAGCTTAGTTGCTTGGTTGTACTTGAATATTACCTTGGGGTGCCTTGGGAATCCCTAAGCTTAGGCTCTTGCCACTCCTTATTCCATAGTCCATCGAATCTTTATCAAAAAGTTGAAAACTTCACAACACAAAACTTAACAGAAAACTCGTAAGCTCCGTTGGTATAAGAAAATAAATCACCACTTAGATACTGTTGTGAACTCATTCTAAATTAATATTGGTGTAATATCTTACTGTATTCCAACTTCTCTATGGTTCATACCCTCCAATACTACTCATAGATTCATTAAAATAAGCAAACAACACATAGAAAACAGAATCTGTCAAAAACAGAACAGTCTGTAGTAATCTGTAAGTCTCGAACACTTTTGTAACTCTAAAACTTCTACCAAATTAGGAAACCCTGAGATATTTGTGTACTAATCCATAGCAAAAAGAATCAGATCAAAATCACATTTTTATGAACTATCAAAACTAATTTACTGGGTGCAAAAGTTTCTGATTTTCAGCAGGATCAACACAACTATCACCGTAAGCTATCCTAAAAGTCTTACTTGGCACTTTATTGAAACAAAAGCTACAAAACATGATTACTACAGTAGATTAATCATGGGTAGCAAATGATTCACATAAAGAAGCTACTATCTCAGAGTCAAGCCCATATTTGGTGCTAAATTCACGAAAAGCATCAGTATCCATAAAAGATTTAACACAATCAAACTTAGGGGTTATACTTGACTCCTTACCTTCGTCGAGTTCCCAATATTCAGAGTTGCGTTTAATTCTTTCCAAAAAATCCCATTTGAATTCAATATTCTTCATCATAAAAGAACCAGTACAAGAAGTATCGAGCATGGAGCGATCATTATGAGAAAGTCGAGCATAAATTTTTTGAATAATAATTTCTCTTGAGAGCTCATGATTGGGGCACGAATATAACATTGACCTAAGCCTCCCCCAAGATTGAGCGATACTTTATCCTTCACGAGGCCAAAAATTATATATATAATTACAATCATGATGAACCAGATGCATAGGATAAAACTTCCGACGAAATTCCAATTTCAATCGGTTGTAGTTCCATGATCCAATATCATCACATAGCCTAAACCATGTCAATGCCTTTCCCTTCAAAGATAAAGGGAAGACCTTCTTCTTGGCAACATCCTTGGGCATACCTGCAAGCTTAAATAATCCACAAACTTCATCCACATAGATTAGGTGCATATCATGATGTAATGTTCCATCTCCAGTATAGGGATTAGCTAGCAGTTTCTCTATCATACCCGAAGGAATTTCAAAGTAAATATTTTCAGTAGGTTCAGTAGGTTGAGGAGAAACTCTTTGCACTTCTGGGCGGGGTGAAGATACCCCGAACAAGCCCCTCAAAGGATTATTTTCCATAGTAAAGGTGACAGTAAATTTCAGCACACTATATAAATCTTTCCTTAATAAACTCCACCTACCAAAGGCGCCTCACTCCCCGAAAACGGCGCCAGAAAAGTGTCTTGATGACCCACAAGTGTAGGGGATCTATCATAGTCCTTTCGATAAGTAAGAGTGTCGAACCCAATGAGGAGCAAAAGGAAATGACAAGCGGTTTTCAGTAAGGTATTCTCCGCAAGCACTGAAATTATCGGTAACAGATAGTTTTGTGATAAGGTAATTCGTAACGGGTAACAAGTAACAAAAGTAAACAAGGTGCAGCAAGGTGGCCCAATCCTTTTTGTAGCAAAGGACAAGCCTGGACAAACTCTTATATAAAGCAAAGCGCTCCCGAGGACACATGGGTATTATCATCAAGCTAGTTTTCATCATGCTCATATGATTCGCGTTCGTTACTTTGATAATTTGATATGTGGGTGGACCGGTTCTTGGCTACTGCCCTTCCTTGGACAAGCATCCCACTTGTGATTAACCCCTCTCGCAAGCATCCGCAACTACGAAAGAAAAATTAAGGTAAACCTAACCATAGCATGAAACATATGGATCCAAATCAACCCCTTATGAAGCAACGCATAAACTAGGGTTTAAGATTCTGTCACTCTAGCAACCCATCATCTACTTATTACTTCCCAATGCCTTCACCTAGGCCCAAATCATGGTGAAGTGTCATGTTGTCGACGTTCACATAACACCACTAGAGTATAGACAACATACATCTCATCAAAATAGCGAACGAATACCAAATTCACATGACTACTTATAACAGGACTTCTCCCATGTCCTCGGGAACAAACGTAACTACTCACAAATCATATTCATGTTCATAATCAGAGGGGTATTGAATAGCATTAAGGATCTGAACATATGATCTTCCACCGAATAAACCAACTAGCATCAACGACAAGGAGTAATCAACACTACAAGCAACCCATAGGTACCAATCTAAGGTTTTGAGACAAAGATCGGATACGAGAGATGAACTAGGGTTTGAGAGGAGATGGTGCTGGTGAAGATGTTGATGGAGATGAGAGGATCGATGGTGACAATGATGGCGACGATTTCCCCCTCCCGGAGGGATCTTTCCCCAGCAGAACAGCTCCGCCGGAGCCCAAGATTGGTCATGCCCAGGTTCCGCCTCGAGACGGCGGTACTTCATCCCGAAAGCTTCCTTATGATTTTTTTCCAGGGTAAAAGATGCCATATAGCAGAAGATGGACGTCGGGGGCCTGCCAGGTGTCCCACAAGGTAGGGGGCGCGCCCTCCACCCTCGTGGCTGGTGGGTGGCCCCCCTCTAGTGGTTTCTTCACCCATTATTTTTAATATATTCCAAAACTGACTTTCGTGGAGTTTCTATACTTTTGGAGTTGTGCAGAATAGGTCTCTAATATTTGCCCCTTTTCCAGCCCAGAATTCCAGCTGTCGGCACTCTCCTTCTTCATGTAAACCTTATAAAATAAGAGAGAAAAGGCATAAGTATTGTGATATAGTGTGTAGTCACAGCCCATAATGCAATACATATCGATATAAAAGCATGATACAAAATGGACGTATCATCCATCTCCAAAGCACCGTCATGATCTCCATCATCACCGGCTCGACACCTTGATCTCCATTGCTGCATCGTGCTCGTCTTGCCAACTATTGCTTCTACAACTATCGTTGTCGCATAGGGATAAAATAAAGCAATTACATGGCGTTTGCATTTCATACAATAAAGAGACAACCATAAGGATCCTGCCGGTTGCCGATAACTTTTACAAAACATGATCATCTCATACAATAACGTATATCACATCATGTCTTGACCATATCAAATCACAACATGCCCTGCAAAAACAAGCTAGACGTCCTCTACTTTGTTCTTGCATGTTTTACGTGGTTGCTACGGGCTTCTAACAAGAACCTTTCTTACCTACGGTACAAAAACCACAACGCTGATTTATCAGGTTTGCTGTTTTAACCTTCAACGGGGACCGGCCGCAGTCAAATTCAATTCAACTAAAGTAGGAGAAACAGACACCCGCCAGCCACCTTTATGCAAAACTAGTTGCATGTCTGTCGGTGGAACCAGTCTCATGAACATGGTTATGTAAGGTTAGTCCAGGCCGATTCATCCAACAATACCGCTGAATGAAAATAAAACATTGGTGGTAAGCAGTATGACGATCACTGCCCAAAACACTTTGTGTTCTACACATGCATATCATCTACGCATAGACCAGGCTCTGATACCACTATTGGGGAACACAACATGCAATTTCAAAAAAAATCATACGATCATGCAAGATCTATCTAGGAGATGCATAGCAACGAGAGGGGGAGAGTATGTCTATGTACCCTCGTAGACCGTAAGCGGAAGCATTTGACAAAACGGTTGATGTAGTTGAACTTCTTCTAGCTCCGACTGATCAAGTACTGATGACCCACAAGTATATGGGGATAATTGTAGCCTTTTCAATAAGTAAGAGTGTCGAACCCAACAAGGAGCAGAAGGAAATGACAAGTGGTTTTCAGCAAGGTAACGTTTGCAAGTGCTAAAATTGTAAGTAGCGGAGTAGTTTGATAGCAAGATAATTTGTAATGAGCAAGTAACGATAGTAGTAACAAAAGTGAAGTAAGGTAGCCCAATCCTTTTGAGACAAAGGACAGGCCAAATCGGTTTCTTATGATAAGCAAAGTGTTCTTGAGGGTACACGGGAATTTCATCTAGTCACTTTCATCATGTTAGCTTAATTCGTGTTCGCTACTGTTGGAAATATGCCCTAGAGGCAATAATAAAAGCATTATTATTATATTTCCTTGTTCATGACAATTGTCTTTATTCATGCTATAATTGTGTTATCCGGAAATCGTAATACATGTGTGAATAACAGACACCAACGTGTCCCTAGTGAGCCTCTAGTTGACTAGCTCGTTGATCAACAGATAGTCATGGTTTCCTGACTATGGACACTGGATGTCATTGATAACGAGATCACATCATTGGGAGAATGATGTGATGGACAAGACCCAATCCTAAACATAGCACAAGATCGTATAGTTCGTTTACTAGAGTTTTCAAATGTCAAGTATCTATTCCTTAGACCATGAGATCGTGTAACTCCCGGATACCGTAGGAGTGCTTTGGGTATGCCAAACATCACAACGTAACTGGGTGACTATAAAGGTAGACTACGGGTATCTCCGAAAGTGTCTGTTGGGTGACATGGATCAAGACTGGGATTTGTCACTCCGTATGACGGAGAGGTATCACTGGGCCCACTCGGTAATGCATCATCATAATGAGCTCAGAGTGACCAAGTGTCTGGTCACGGGATCATGCATTACGGTATGAGTAAAGTGACTTGCCGGTAACGAGATTGAACGAGGTATTGGGATACCGACGATCGAATCTCGGGCAAGTAACATATCGATAGACAAAGGGAATAGCGTACGGGGTTGATAGAATCCTCGACATCGTGGTTCATCCGATGAGATCATCGTGGAGCATGTGGGAGCCAACATGGGTATCCAGATCCCGCTGTTGGTTATTGACCGGAGAGTCGTCTCGGTCATGTCTGCTTGTCTCCCGAACCCGTAGGGTCTACACACTTAAGGTTCAGTTACGCTAGGGTTGTAGGGATATGTATATGCAGTAACCCGAATGTTTTTCGGAGTCCCGGATGAGATCCCGGACGTCACGAGGAGTTCCGGAATGGTCCGGAGGTAAAGATTTATATATGGGAAGTCCTGTTTCGGGCATCGGGACAAGTTTCGGGGTTATCGGTATTGTACCGGGACCACCGGAAGGGTCCCGGGGGTCCACCGGGTGGGTCCACCTGTCCCGGGGGGCCACATGGGCTGTAAGGGGGTGCGCCTTGGCCTAATGGGCCAAGGGCACCAGCCCCACATAGGCCCATGCGCCTAGGGTTTGAGGGGGAAAGAGTCCTAGGAGGGGAAGGCACCTCCTAGGTGCCTTGGGGGGGAGGGAAACCCCCCTTGGCCGCCGCACCCCCTAGGAGATTGGATCTCCTAGGGCCGGCCACCCCCCTTGGCACCCCTATATATAGTGGGGGAGAGGAGGGACTTCATACCTGAACGCCTTGGCCTTTGGTTGCCTCCTTCTCCCTCCTCAACACCTCCTCCACCTCCATAGTGCTTAGCGAAGCTCTGCCGGAGTACTGCAGCTCCATCAACACCACGCCGTCGTGCTGCTGCTGGTGCCATCTCCCTCAACCTCTCCTCCCTCCCTTGCTGGATCAAGAAGGAGGAGACGTGGCTGTTCCGTACGTGTGTTGAACGCGGAGGTGCCGTCCGTTCGGCGCTGGTCATCGGTGATTTGGATCACGTCGAGTACGACTACAACATCACCGTTCTTTTGAACGCTTCCGCTCGCGATCTACAAAGGTATGTAGATGCATCTAATCACTCGTTGCTAGATGAACTCCTAGATGATCTTGGTGAAACGAGTAGGAAATTTTTTGTTTTCTGCAACGTTACCCAACAGTGGCATCATGAGCTAGGTCTATGCGTAGTTCTTCTTGCGCGAGTAGAACACAATTTGTTGTGGGCGTCGATTTGTCAACCTTCTTGCCATTACTAGTCCTTTCTTGCTTCAGCGGTATTGTGGGATGAAGCGGCCCGGACCAACCTTACACGTACGCTTACGTGAGACCGGTTCCACCGACTAACATGCACTAGTTGCATAAGGTGGCTGGCGGGTGTCTGTCTCTCCTACTTTAGTTGGAGCAGAATCGATGAACAGGGTCCTTATGAAGGGTAAATAGAAGTTGACAAATCACGTTGTGGCTTTAACGTAGGTAAGAAAACGTTCTTGCTAGAACCCTAATTCAGCCACGTAAAACTTGCAACAACAATTAGAGGACGTCTAACTTGTTTTTGCAGCAAGTGGTTTGTGATATGATATGGCCAAAGTTGTGATGAATGATGAATGATCTATATGTGATGTATGAGATGTTCATGCTATTGTAATACGAATCACGACTTGCATGTCGATGAGTATGACAACCGGCAGGAGCCATAGGAGTTGTCTTTATTCTTTTAATGACCTGCGTGTCATCAAGAAACGCCATGTAAATTACTTTACTTTATTGCTAAACGCGTTAGCCATAGTAGTAGAAGTAATAGTTGGCGAGCAACTTCATGGAGACACAATGATGGAGATCATGATGATGGAGATCATGGTGTCAAGCCGGTGACAAGATGATCATGGAGCCCCAAGATGGAGATCAAAGGAGCTGTGTGATATTGGCCATATCATGTCACGTTTATTATTTGATTGCATGTGATGTTTATCATGTTTTGCATCTTGTTTACTTAGAACGACGGTAGTAAATAAGATGATCCCTCACAATAAATTCAAGAAGTGTTTCCCCTAACTGTGCACCGTTGCGACAGTTCGCTGTTTCAAAACACCACGTGATGATCGGGTGTTTTATTCAGACGTTCACATACAACGGGTGTAAGACAGATTTACACATGCAAACACTTAGGTTGACTTGACGAGCCTAGCATGTACAGACATGGCCTCGGAACACAGAAGACCGAAAGGTCGAGCATGAGTCGTATAGAAGATACGATCAACATGAAGATGTTCACCGATGTTGACTAGTCCGTCTCACGTGATGATCGGACACGGTCTAGTTTAACTCGGATCATGTAATACTTAGATGACTAGAGGGATGTCTAATCTAAGTGGGAGTTCACTAATAAATTGATTAGTTGAACTTAATTATCATGAACTTAGTCTAAAATCTTTGCAATATGTCTTGTAGATCAAATGGCCAACGTAGTCCTCAACTTCAACGCGTTCCTAGAGAAAACTAAGCTGAAAGACGATGGCAGCAACTATACGGACTGGGTCCGGAACCTGAGGATCATCCTCATAGCTGACAAGAAAGATTATGTCCTACAAGCACCGCTTGGTGACGCACCCGTTCTCCCTGCAGAACAAGACGTTATGAACGCTTGGCAGGCACGTTCCGATGACTACTCCCTCGTTTAGTGCGGCATGCTTTACAGCCTAGAGCCGGGGCTCCAAAAACGTTTTGAGAGACATGGAGCATATGAGATGTTCGAAGAGCTGAAAATGGTTTTCCAAGCTCATGCCCGGGTCGAGAGATATGAAGTCTCCGACAAATTCTTCAGCTGTAAGATGGAGGAAAACAGTTCTGTCAGTGAGCACATACTCACTATGTCTGGGTTGCATAACCGCTTGACTCAGCTGGGAGTTAATCTCCCGGATGATGCGGTCATTGACAGAATCCTCCAGTCGCTTCCACCAAGATACAAGAGCTTTGTGATGAACTTCAATATGCAGGGGATGGAAAAGACCATTCCTAAAGTATTTTCTATGTTGAAATCAGCAGAGGTAGAAGTCAGGAAGGAACATCAAGTGTTGATGGTCAATAAAACCACTAAGTTCAAGAAAGGCAAGGGTAAAAAGAACTTCAAGAAGGACGGCAAGGAGGTTGCCACGCCCGGCAAGCAAGCTGCTGGGAAGAAGCCAAAGAATGGACCCAAGCCCGAGACTGAGTGCTTTTATTGCAAGGGAAGCGGTCAATGGAAGCGGAACTGCCCTAAGTACTTAGCGGATAAGAAGGCCGGCAAAACAAAAGGTATATGTGATATACATGTAATTGATGTGTACCTTACTAGTGCCCGTAGTGGCTCCTGGGTATTTGATACTGGTGTAGTTGCTCATATTTGTAACTCAAAGCAGGGGCTGCGGAATAAACGGAAACTGGCAAAGGACGAGGTGACGATGCGCGTCGGGTATGGTTCCAAGGTCAATGTGATCGCCGTCGGCACGCTGCCTCTGCATCTCCCTTCGGGATTAGTTTTAAACCTTAATAAATGTTATTTAGTGCCAGCTTTGAGCATGAACATTGTATCGGGATCTCGTTTAATTCGAGATGGCTACTCTTTTAAATCTGAGAATAATGGTTGTTCCATTTTTATGAGAGATGTGTTTTATGGTCATGCTCCTATGGTGAATGGTTTATTCTTTATGAATCTCGAACGTGATGCTACACATATTCATAATGTGAGTACCAAAAGAAGTAAGGTTGATAATGATAGTCCCACATACCTGTGGCACTGCCGCCTTGGTCACATAGGTGTCAAACGCATGAAGAAGCTCCATGCTGATGGACTTTTAGAGTCTCTTGATTATGAATCATTTGACACGTGCGAACCATGCCTTATGGGTAAAATGACCAAGACTCCGTTCTCAGGAACAATGGAGCGAGCAACCGACTTATTGGAAATCATACATACTGATGTGTGCGGTCCGATGAGTGTTGAGGCTCGCGGTGGCTATCGTTATGTTCTCACCCTCACTGATGATTTAAGTAGGTATGGGTATATCTACTTAATGAAACACAAGTCTGAAACCTTTGAAAAGTTCAAGGAATTTCAGAGTGAGGTTGAAAATCAACGTGACAGGAAAATCAAGTTTCTACGATCAGATCATGGAGGAGAATACTTGAGTCACGAGTTTGGGGCACACTTAAGAAAATGTGGAATAGTTTCACAACTCACGCCGCCTGGAACACCTCAGCGTAATGGTGTGTCCGAACGTCGTAATCGCACTCTGTTAGATATGGTGCGATCTATGATGTCTCTTACCGATTTACCGCTTTCTTTTTGGGGCTATGCTTTAGAGACTGCCGCATTCACTTTAAATAGGGCTCCGTCGAAATCCGTTGAGACGACACCGTATGAATTATGGTTTGGGAAGAAACCTAAGCTGTCGTTTCTAAAAGTTTGGGGATGCGATGCTTATGTCAAGAAACTTCAACCTGAAAAGCTCGAACCCAAATCGGAAAAATGCGTCTTCATAGGATACCCAAAAGAAACTATTGGGTACACCTTCTACCTCAGATCCGAAGGCAAGATCTTTGTTGCCAAGTATGGGTCCTTTCTGGAGAAAGAGTTTCTCTCGAAAGAAGTAAGTGGGAGGAAAGTAGAGCTTGACGAAGTATTACCTCTTGAACCGGAAAATGGCGCAACTCAAGAAAATGTTCCTGAGGTGCTAGCACCGACTAGAGAGGAAGTTAATGATAATGATCAAGATACTTCTGATCAAGCTCCTACTGAAATTCGAAGGTCCACTAGGACACGTTCCGCACCAGAGTGGTACGGCAACCCTGTCTTGGAAATCATGTTGTTAGACAACGGTGAACCTTCGAACTATGAAGAAGCGATGGCGGGCCCGGATTCCAACAAATGGCTGGAAGCCATGAAATCCGAGATAGGATCCATGTATGAAAACAAAGTATGGACTTTGACTGACTTGCCCGTTGAGCGGCGAGCCATAGAAAATAAATGGATCTTTAAGAGGAAGACAGACGCGGATGGTAATGTGACCATCTATAAAGCTCAGCTTGTCGCTAAGGGTTATCGACAAGTTCAAGGGGTTGACTACGATGAGACTTTCTCACCGGTAGCGAAGCTGAAGTCCGTCCGAATCATGTTAGCAATTGCCGCATTCTATGATTACGAAATATGGCAAATGGACGTCAAAACGGCATTCCTTAATGGTTTCCTTAAGGAAGAATTGTATATGATGCAGCCGGAAGGTTTTGTCGATCCTAAGAATGCTGACAAAGTGTGCAAGCTCCAACGCTCGATTTATGGGCTGGTGCAAGCATCTCGGAGTTGGAACATTCGCTTTGATGAGATGATCAAAGCGTTTGGGTTTACACAGACTTATGGAGAAGCCTGCGTTTACAAGAAAGTGAGTGGGAGCTCTGTAGCATTTATCATATTATATGTAGATGACATACTTTTGATGGGAAATGATATAGAACTCTTGGACAGCATCAAGGCCTACTTGAATAAAAGTTTTTCAATGAAGGACCTTGGAGAAGCTGCTTATATATTAGGCATCAAAATCTATAGAGATAGATCGAGACGCCTCATAGGTCTTTCACAAAGCACATACCTTGATAAGATATTGAAGAAGTTCAATATGGATCAATCCAAGAAGGGGTTCTTGCCTGTGTTGCAAGGTATGAAATTGAGCTCAGCTCAATGTCCGACCACGGCAGAAGATATAGAAGAGATGAGCGTCATCCCCTATGCCTCAGCCATAGGTTCTATTATGTATGCCATGCTGTGTACCAGACCTGATGTTAACCTTGCCGTTAGTTTGGTAGGAAGGTACCAAAGTAATCCCGGCAAGGAACACTGGACAGCAGTCAAGAATATCCTGAAGTACCTGAAAAGGACTAAGGAAATGTTTCTCGTTTATGGAGGTGACGAAGAGCTCGTCGTAAAGGGTTACGTCGACGCTAGCTTCGACACAGATCTGGATGACTCTAAGTCACAAACCGGATACGTGTATATTTTGAATGGTGGGGCAGTAAGCTGGTGCAGTTGCAAGCAAAGCGTCATGGCGGGATCTACATGTGAAGCGGAGTACATGGCAGCCTCGGAGGCAGCACATGAAGCAATATGGGTGAAGGAGTTCATCACCGACCTAGGAGTCATACCCAATGCGTCGGGGCCGATCAAGCTCTTCTGTGACAACACTGGCGCTATTGCACTTGCCAAGGAGCCCAGGTTTCACAAGAAGACAAGGCACATCAAGCGTCGCTTCAACTCCATTCGTGAAAATGTTCAAGATGGAGACATAGAGATTTGTAAAGTGCATACGGACCTGAATGTAGCAGATCCGTTGACTAAACCTCTCCCTAGAGCAAAACATGATCAACACCAGAATTCCATGGGTGTTCGATTCATCACAATGTAACTAGATTATTGACTCTAGTGCAAGTGGGAGACTGTTGGAAATATGCCCTAGAGGCAATAATAAAAGCATTATTATTATATTTCCTTGTTCATGATAATTGTCTTTATTCATGCTATAATTGTGTTATCCGGAAATCGTAATACATGTGTGAATAACAGACACCAACGTGTCCCTAGTGAGCCTCTAGTTGACTAGCTCGTTGATCAACAGATAGTCATGGTTTCCTGACTATGGACACTGGATGTCATTGATAACGAGATCACATCATTGGGAGAATGATGTGATGGACAAGACCTAATCCTAAACATAGTACAAGATCGTATAGTTCATTTGCTAGAGTTTTCAAATGTCAAGTATCTATTCCTTAGACCATGAGATCGTGTAACTCCCGGATACCGTAGGAGCGCTTTGGGTATGCCAAACGTCACAACGTATCTGGGTGACTATAAAGGTAGACTACGGGTATCTCCGAAACTGTCTGTTGGGTGACATGGATCAAGACTGGGATTTGTCACTCCGTATGACGGAGAGGTATCACTGGGCCCACTCGGTAATGCATCATCATAATGAGCTCAGAGTGACCAAGTGTCTGGTGAAGATGTTCATGGAGATGAGAGGATCGATGGTGACAACGATGGCGAC
This sequence comes from Triticum dicoccoides, assembly GCF_002162155.2. NCBI lineage: Eukaryota > Viridiplantae > Streptophyta > Magnoliopsida > Poales > Poaceae > Triticum > Triticum dicoccoides. The sequence continues at coordinate 73,561,076 of NC_041391.1, read as the reverse complement.
GATTTCCCCCTCCCGGAGGGATCTTTCCCCGGCAGAACAGCTCCGCCGGAGCCCAAGATTGGTCCTGCCCAGGTTCCGCCTCGAGACGGCGGTACTTCATCCCGAAAGCTTCCTTATGATTTTTTTCCAGGGTAAAAGATGCCATATAGCAGAAGATGGACGTCGGGGGCCTGCCAGGTGTCCCACGAGGCAGGGGGCGCGCCCTCCACCCTCGTGGCTGGTGGGTGGCCCCCCTCTAGTGCTTTCTTCACCCATTATTTTTAATATATTCCAAAACTGACTTTCGTGGAGTTTCTATACTTTTGGAGTTGTGCAGAATAGGTCTCTAATATTTGCTCCTTTTCCAGCCCAGAATTCCAGCTGTCGGCACTCTCCTTCTTCATGTAAACCTTATAAAATAAGAGAGAAAAGGCATAAGTATTGTGATATAGTGTGTAGTCACAGCCCATAATGCAATACATATCGATATAAAAGCATGATACAAAATGGACGTATCATCCATCTCCAAAGCACCGTCATGATCTCCATCATCACCGGCTCGACACCTTGATCTCCATTGCTGCATCGTGGTCGTCTTGCCAACTATTGCTTCTACAACTATCGTTGTCGCATAGGGATAAAATAAGGCAATTACATGGCGTTTGCATTTCATACAATAAAGAGACAACCATAAGGATCCTGCCGGTTGCCGATAACTTTTACAAAACATGATCATCTCATACAATAACGTATATCACATCATGTCTTGACCATATCAAATCACAACATGCCCTGCAAAAACAAGCTAGACGTCCTCTACTTTGTTCTTGCATGTTTTACGTGGTTGCTACGGGCTTCTAACAAGAACCTTTCTTACCTACGGTACAAAAACCACAACGCTGATTTATCAGGTTTGCTGTTTTAACCTTCAACGGGGACCGGCCGCAGTCAAATTCAATTCAACTAAAGTAGGAGAAACAGACACCCACCAGCCACCTTTATGCAAAACTAGTTGCATGTCTGTCGGTGGAACCAGTCTCATGAACATGGTTATGTAAGGTTAGTCCAGGCTGCTTCATCCAACAATACCGCTGAATGATAATAAAACATTGGTGGTAAGCAGTATGACGATCACCGCCGAAAACACTTTGTGTTCTACACATGCATATCATCTACGCATAGACCTGGCTCTGATACCACTATTGGGGAACACAACATGCAATTTCAAAAAAAATCATACGATCATGCAAGATCTATCTAGGAGATGCATAGCAACGAGAGGGGGAGAGTATGTCTATGTACCCTCGTAGACCGTAAGCGGAAGCATTTGACAACACGGTTGATGTAGTTGAACTTCTTCTAGCTCCGACTGATCAAGTACTGATGACCCACAAGTATATGGGGATAATTGTAGCCTTTTCGATAAGTAAGAGTGTCGAACCCAACAAGGAGCAGAAGGAAATGACAAGTGGTTTTCAGCAAGGTAACGTTTGCAAGTGCTAAAATTGTAAGTAGCGGAGTAGTTTGATAGCAAGATAATTTGTAATGAGCAAGTAACGATAGTAGTAACAAAAGTGCAGTAAGGTAGCCCAATCCTTTTGAGACAAAGGACAGGCCAAATCGGTTTCTTGTGATAAGCAAAGTGTTCTTGAGGGTACACGGGAATTTCATCTAGTCACTTTCATCATGTTAGCTTAATTCGTGTTCGCTACTGTTGGAAATATGCCCTAGAGGCAATAATAAAAGCATTATTATTATATTTCCTTGTTCATGATAATTGTCTTTATTCATGCTATAATTGTGTTATCCGGAAATCGTAATACATGTGTGAATAACAGACACCAACGTGTCCCTAGTGAGCCTCTAGTTGACTAGCTCGTTGATCAACAGATAGTCATGGTTTCCTGACTATGGACACTGGATGTCATTGATAACGAGATCACATCATTGGGAGAATGATGTGATGGACAAGACCCAATCCTAAACATAGCACAAGATCGTATAGTTCGTTTACTAGAGTTTTCAAATGTCAAGTATCTATTCCTTAGACCATGAGATCGTGTAACTCCCGGATATTGTAGGAGTGCTTTGGGTATGCCAAACGTCACAACGTAACTGGGTGACTATAAAGGTAGACTACGGGTATCTCCGAAAGTGTCTGTTGGGTGACATGGATCAAGACTGGGATTTGTCACTCCGTATGACGGAGAGGTATCACTGGGCCCACTCGGTAATGCATCATCATAATGAGCTCAGAGTGACCAAGTGTCTGGTCACGGGATCATGCATTACGGTACGAGTAAAGTGACTTGCCGGTAAGGAGATTGAACGAGGTATTGGGATACCGACGATCGAATCTCGGGCAAGTAACATATCGATAGACAAAGGGAATAGTGTACGGGGTTGATAGAATCCTCGACATCGTGGTTCATCCGATGAGATCATCGTGGAGCATGTGGGAGCCAACATGGGTATCCAGATCCCGCTGTTGGTTATTGACCGGAGAGTCGTCTCGGTCATGTCTGCTTGTCTCCCGAACCCGTAGGGTCTACACACTTAAGGTTCGGTTACACTAGGGTTGTAGGGATATGTATATGCAGTAACCCGAATGTTGTTCGGAGTCCCGTATGAGATCCCGGACGTCACGAGGAGTTCCGGAATGGTCCGGAGGTAAAGATTTATATATGGGAAGTCCTGTTTCGGGCATCGGGACAAGTTTCGGGGTTATCGGTATTGTACCGGGACCACCGGAAGGGTCCCGGGGGTCCACCGGGTGGGTCCACCTGTCCCGGGGGGCCACATGGGCTGTAAGGGGGTGCGCCTTGGCCTAATGGGCCAAGGGCACCAGCCCCACATAGGCCCATGCGCCTAGGGTTTGAGGGGGAAAGAGTCCTAGGAGGGGAAGGCACCTCCTAGGTGCCTTGGGGGGGAGGGAAACCCCCCTTGGCCGCCGCACCCCCTAGGAGATTGGATCTCCTAGGGCCGGCCACCCCCCTTGGCACCCCTATATATAGTGGGGGAGAGAAGGGACTTCATACCTGAACGCCTTGGCCTTTGGTTGCCTCCTTCTCCCTCCTCAACACCTCCTCCACCTCCATAGTGCTTAGCGAAGCTCTGCCGGAGTACTGCAGCTCCATCAACACCACGCCGTCGTGCTACTGCTGGTGCCATCTCCCTCAACCTCTCCTCCCTCCCTTGCTGGATCAAGAAGGAGGAGACGTGGCTGTTCCGTACGTGTGTTGAACGCGGAGGTGCCGTCCGTTCGGCGCTGGTCATCGGTGATTTGGATCACGTCGAGTACGACTACATCATCACCGTTCTTTTGAACGCTTCCGCTCGCGATCTACAAAGGTATGTAGATGCATCTAATCACTCGTTGCTAGATGAACTCCTAGATGATCTTGGTGAAACGAGTAGGAAAATTTTTGTTTTCTGCAATGTTACCCAACAGGTGGACCGGTGCTTAGGTGTTGTTCTTACTAGAACAAACCTCCTACTTATGATTAACCCTCTCGCAAGCATCCGCAACTACCAGAAAAGTATTGAGAATAAATTCTAACCATAGCATTAAACTTTCGGATCCAATTGGTCCCTTACGAAATAGCGCATAAACTGGGGTTTAAGCTTCTGTTACTCTTGCAACCCATCATCTAATAACTACTCGACAATGCATTCCCTTAGGCCCAAATATGGTGAAGTGCCATGTAGTCGACATTCACATGACACCACTAAGAGAATGACAACATACATATCATCAAAATATCGAACACATATCAAGTTCACATGATTTCTCCCATGACCTCAAGAACGAAAGTAACTACTCACAAATGATAATCATACTCAAGATCAGAGGGGTATTAAATAGCATAATGGATCTGAACATATAATCTTCAACCAAATAAACCATATAGTAATCAACTACAAGATGTAATCAACACTACTAATCGCCCACAAGCACCAATCTATAGTTCTGGTACAAAGATTGAACACAAGAGATGAACTAGGGTTTGGGAGGAGTTGGTGCTTTTTAAGATGT
>NC_041391.1:73531305-73556882 GCF_002162155.2 Triticum dicoccoides | reverse complement strand
AGATGGGAGAGTTGTTCGTGATAATGATGACGATGATTTCCCCCTCCGGGAGGGAAGTTACCCCGGCGGAATCGCTCCGCCGGAGGGCAAAAGTGCTCCTGCCCAAGTTCTGCCTCGAGGCGGTGGCGCTTCGTCCCGAAAGTCCTCTCCTTAATTTTTCTAGGTCAAAATGACTTATATACCAGAAGAGGGGTATCGGAGGTGGGCCGAGGAAGGTAGCACCCACCAGGGCACGCCTGGGCCTCCTGGCGCGCCCAGGTGGGTTGTGCCCACCTAGTGGGCCCCCTCTGGTGCTTATTTGCTCCAATACTTTTTAAATATTCCATAAAAATTCCTCGGGAAGTTTCAACTCATTTGGAGTTGTGCAGAATAGGTAGCTTGACGTAGCTTTTTCAGGTCAAGATTTCCAGCTGCCAGAATTCTCCCCCTTTCTGCATACCTTGCATATTATGAGAGAAAAGGCATTAGAATTACTCCAAAAAGCATTATCATACAATAAAACAACATAAATAACAGTAGGAAAACATGATGCAAAATGGACGTATCAACTCCCCCAAGCTTAGACCTCGCTTGTCCTCAAGCGAAAACCGAAATCGAAAAACATGTCCACATGCTTAGAGAGAGAGGTGTCGATAAAAACAAAAAATACGGACATAGCAGCATCATGTGACTTATATAACAGCAACAAACTTTGACATAATACTTTTATCACAGAACTTTTATCATAGACTTCTCATGAACAAGTGACAATTCATCACAGCATCAAAGTATAAAGCATGAACTTTATTGGGAACCAACAAACTATGTTCTCAGTCAACTTTGCAACTACAATTCAACATCTTTTCAGGAAGGGTCACGTATTAGAGCCTTTAGGAAAGTCCACATACTCAACCATCATTTAGTCTTCTATAATTGCTAACACTCACCGCGTGCACATGAGCAAAATGTTTGAACCGGACACATAGAAATATAGGGGCTTATAGTTTCGCCTCCCAACACATGGATGTCTAGTACGCAACCTTCTTCTTGTAGACGTTGTTGGGCCTCCAAGTGCAGAGGTTTGTAGGACAGTAGCACATTTCCCTCAAGTGGATGACCTAAGGTTTATCATGAAGATGGTCTCTCTCAAGCAACCCTGCAACCAAATAACAAAGAGTCTCTTGTGTCCCCAACACACCCAATACAATGGTAAATTGTATAGGTGCAGTAGTTCGGCGAAGAGATGGTGATACAAGTGCAATATGGATGGTAGATATAGGTATTAGTAATCTGAAAATATAAAAACAGCAAGGCAGCAAGCGATAAAAGTAGGCGTAAATGGTATTCCAATGCTAGGAAACAAGGCCTAGGGTTCATACTTTCACTAGAGCAAGTTCTCTCAACAATAATAACATAATTGGATGATATAACTATCCCTCAACATGCAACAAAGAGTCACTCCAAAGTCACTAATAGCGGAGAACAAACGAAGAGATTATTGTAGGGTACGAAACCACCTCAAAGTTATCCTTTCTGATCGATCTATTCAAGAGTCTATATTAAAATAACACGAAGCTATTCTTTCCGTCTGATCTATCATAGAGTTCGTACTAGAATAACACCTTAAGAAACAAATCAACCAAAACCCTAGTGTCACCTAGATACTCCAATGTCACCTCAAGTATCTGTGGGTATGATTATATGATATGCATCACACAATCTCAGATTCATCTATTCAACCAACACAAAGAACTTCAAAGAGTGCCCCAAAGTTTCTACCGAAGAGTCAAGACGAAAACGTGTGCCAACTCCTATGCATAAGTTCACAAGGTCACTGAACCCGCAAGTTGATCACCAAAACGTACATCAAGTAGATCACGTGAATATCCCATTGTCACCACAGATAAGCACATGGAAGACATACATCAAGTGTTCTCAAATCCTTAAAGACTCAATCCGATAAGATAACTTCAAAGGGAAAACTCAATCCATTACAAGAGTAGAGGGGGAGAAACATCATAAGATCCAACTATAATAGCAAAGCTCGCGATACATCAAGATCATATCACCTCAAGAACACATAACTACTGGTACATACCCTCAGCCCCGAGGGTGAACTACTCCCTCCTCATCATGGAGAGCGCTAGGATGATGAAGATGGCCACTAATGAGGGATCCCCACTCCGGCAGGGTGCCGGAACAGGGTCCCGATTGGTTTTTGGTGGCTACAGAGGCTTGCAGCGGCGGAACTCCCGGTCTATTGTGTTCCTCGAAGTTTTTAGGGTATATGGACATATATAGGCATAAGAAGTCGGTCAGGGGGGGGCGCAAGGGGCCCACGAGGGTGGGGGCGCTCCCAGGGGGGTAGGGCGCGCCTCCCTGCCTCGTGGCTTCCTCATTGCACCCCTGACGTATACTCCAAGTCTCCTGGATTGCTTTCGTTCCAAAAATAACTCTCCCGAAGGTTTCATTCCATTTGGACTCTGTTGATATTCCTTTTCTTCGAAACAGTGAAATAGGCAAAAAAAACAGCAATTTGGGATGGGCCTCCGGTTAGTAGGTTAGTCCCAAAAATGATATAAAAGTGTATAGTAAAGCCCATATACATCCAAAGCGGGTAATATAATAGCATGGAACAATAAAAAATTATAGATACGTTGGAGACGTATCAAGCATCCCCAAGCTTAATTCCTGCTCGTCCTCGAGTAGGTAAATGATAAAAACAGAATTTTTGATATGGAATGCTACCTAGCATATTTCTCAATGTAATTTTCTTTATTGTGGAATGAATGTTCATATCCAAATGATTCAAGATAAAAGTTCATATTGACATGAAAATAGTAATACTTCAAGCATACGAACAAGTAATCATGTCTTCTCAAAATAACATGGCTAAAGAAAGCTATCCCTACAAAATCATATAGTCTGGCTATGCTCTATCTTTATCACACAAAGTATTTAATCATGCACAACCCCGATGACAAGTCAAGCAATTGTTTCATACTTTAGTATTCTCAAACTTTTTCAACTTTCACACAATACATGAGCGTGAGCCATGGACATAACACTATATGTGGAATAGAATGGTGGTTGTGGAGAAAAAAAAAGAGGAGAAGATAGTCTCACATCAACTAGGCGTATCAATGGCCTATTGAGATGCCCATTATTAGATATCAATGTGAGTGAGTAAGGATTGCCATGCAACGGATGCACTAGAGCTATAAGTGTATGAAAGCTCAACAAAAGAAACTAAGTGGATGTGCATCCAACTTGCTTGCTCACAAAGACCTAGTGCATTTTGAGGAAGCCCATCATTGGAATATACAAGCCAAGTTCTATAATGAAAAATTCCCACTAGTATATGAAAGTGACAACATAGGAGACTCTCTATCATGAAGATCATGGTGCTACTTTGAAGCACAAGTGTGGTAAAAGGATAGTAGGATTGCCCATTCTCTCTTTTTCTCTCATTTATCGGGCCTTTCTTTTTTTATGGCCTTTCTCTCTCTCTTTTTATGGCCTTTCTCCTTTTTTGGCCTTTTTTTTCATCCAGAATCTCATCCCGACATGTGGGGGAATCATAGTCTCCATCATCCTTTCCTCACTGGGACAATGCTCTAATACTGAAGATCATCACACTTTTATTTACTTACAACTCAAGAATTACAACTCAATACTTAGAACAAAATATGATTCTATGTGGATGCCTCCGGCGGTGTACCGGGATATGCAATGAATCAAGAGTTACATGTATGAAAGTATTATCAAGGTTGCTTTGCCACAAATATGATGTCAACTACATGATCATGAAAAAGCAATATGACAATGATGGAGTGTGTCATAAGAAACCGAACGGTGGAAAGTTGCATGGCAATATATCTCGGAATGGCTATGGAAATGCCATAATAGGTAGGTATGGTGGCTGTTTTGAGGAAGGTATATGGTGGGTGTATGGTACCGGAAAAAGTTGCGCGGCACAAGAGAGGCTAGCAATGGTGGAAGGGTGAGAGTGCGTATAATCCATGGACTCAATATTAGTCATAAAGAACTCATATACTTATTGCAAAAATCTACAAGTTATTGAAACAAAGTACTACGCGCATGCTCCTAGGGGGATAGATTGGTAGGAAAAGTCCATCGCTCGTCCCCGACCGCCACTCATAAGGAAGACAATCAATAAATAAATCATGCTCCAACTTCATCACAAAGCGGTTCACCATATGTGCATGCTACGCGAATCACAAACTTCAACACAAGTATTCTTTAAATTCACAATTACCCAACTAGCATGACTCTAATATCACCATTCTCATATCTCAAAACAATTATCAAGCATCAAATTGATCATAGCATCCAATTCACTTTCTATGATAGTTTTTATTATACCCAACTTGGATGCCCATCATTCTAGGACCAATTTTATAACCATAGCAAATAACATGCTGTTCTAAAAGACTCTCAAAATAATATAAGTGAAGCATGAGAGATCAACAATTTCTACAAAATTAAGCCACCGCCATGTTCTAAAAAGACATAAGTGAAGCATAGAGTATTCTAATAAATTCCAAATCATGTTGTGTCTCTCCCAAAAGGTGTGTACAGCAAGGATGATTGTGGTGAACTAAAAAGCAAATACTCATATCATACAAGACGCTCCAAGCAAAACACATACCATGTCGTGAATAAAAATATAGCTCCAAGTAAAGTTACCGATGAACGAAGACGAAAGAGGGGATGCCTTCCGGGGCATCCCCAAGCTTAGGATTTTGGATGTCCTTAAATTTTACCTTGGGGTGCCTTGGGCATCCCCAAGCTTCGACTCTTGCCACTCCTTATTCCATAGTCCATCGAATCTTTACCCAAAACATGAAAACTTCACAACACAAAACTCAATAGAAAACTCGTAAGCTCCATTAGTATAAGAAAATAAAACCACCACTTAGGTACTGTTGTGAACTCATTATAAATTCATATTGGTGTAATATCTACTGTATTCCAACTTCTCTATGGTTCATACCCTCCGATATTACTCATAAATTCATCAAAATAAGCATACAACACATAGAAAACAGAATCTGTCAAAAACAGAACAGTCTGTAGTAATCTGCATCATTTGAATACTTATGTAACTCTACAAATTCTGAAATAAATTGGTGGACATGAGGAATTTGTCTATTAATCATCTTCAAAAAGAATCAACCTGAAAGAACTCTCCAGTAAAAAAATGGCAGCCAATCTCGTGAGCGCAAAAGTTTTTGTTTTTTACAGCAACATCGCATAGACTTCACCCAAGTCTTCCCAAAGGTTCTACTTGGCACAAACACTAATTAAAACATAAAAGCACATCTAAACAGAGAATAAATGAATTATTTATTACTAAACAGGAGCAAAAGCAAAGGACAAAAGTAAAATTGGGTTGCCTCCCAACAAGCGCTATCATTTAACGCCCCTAGCTAGGCATGAAGATTTCAATGATGCTCACATAAAAGATAAGAATTGAAACATAAAGAGGGCATCATGAAGAATATTACTAACACATTTAAGTCTAACGCACTTCCTATGCATAGGGATTTTGTGAGCAAACAATTTATGGGAACAATAATCAACTAGCATAGGAAGGCTAAACAAGCATAACTTCAAACTTTAAGCACATAGAGCGGAAACTTGATATTATTTCAATTCCTACAAGCATATATTCCTCCCTAATAATAATTTTAAGTAGAATCATGAATGAATTCAACAATGTAACCATCACATAAAGAATTCTTTTCATGATCTACAAGCATAGAAAATTTACTACTCTCCACATAAGCAAATTTCTTCTCATGAATAGTAGTGGGAGCAAACTCAACAAAATAATTATCATGTGAGGCATAATCCAATTGAAAACTAAAATCATGATGAAAATTTTCATGGTTATCATTATTATTAATAGCATACAAGTCATCACAATAATCATCATAGATAGCAACTTTGTTCTCATAATCAATTGGAACCTCTTCCGAAATAGTGGATTGATCACTAAATAAAGTCATGACCTCTCCAAATCCACTTTCATAATTATCACAATAATATTCAACATCCTCCAAAATAGTGGGATCATTCTTCCTAAAGCTGACACTCTTCCAAACCCACTTCCATCAATATAATCATCATAAATAGGAGGCATGTTTTCATCATAATAAATATTCTCATCAAAACTTGGGGGACTAAACATATCAGATTCATCAAATATAGCATCCCCAAGCTTGTGGCTTTGCATATCATTAGCATCATGGGTATTCAAAGAATTCATACCACTAGTAGAAAAGGGGGCAATGGTCCAGGCCGGGCCACCCCATTAGTCCCGGTTCAGTCCAGAACCGGGACCCATGGGGGCATTGGACCCGGTTCATGAGCCCCGGGGCCCGGCCGGGCCACATGGGCCATTGGTCCCGGTTCGTCTGGACCTTTTGGTCCCGGTTGGTGGAACGAACCGGGACGAATGGGCCTCACAACCATTGGTCCCGGTTGGTGGTATGAACCGGGACCAAAGGCTGCCCTTTAGTCCCGGTTCATGCCACCAACCGGGACTAAAGGGTTGGTCCTCGTTGCGGTTAGTGTTTAGTCCCACCTCGCCAACCGAAAGGCGCTCACACCGGTTTATAAGCCCCTCCCTCTCTGCCTTGTTGAGCTCCTCTTAAAGTGAAACTAGATGCCCTTATACAGGGAATTTGACCTAAATTCATACTGAATTTCTCTGAAGTTAGTAGAAATTTATTATGAATTTAGATTGAGTTCTGTCTCTAAGCGCATCTATGTTCATTTTTTAGTAAAGTTAATCACAATTATTTTTTCTTCTATTTATTTCTGAGTAGTTTTTTATTATTTTTTCTTTTCTGCTATATTTATTTTTTTTCTATTTATTTCTGAGTTGTAGTAAGTCATTAATAATAAAAAAGAGTTTTAGTAAAGTTAATCACAATTATTTTTTTCTTCTATTTATTTCTGAGTAGTTTTTTATATAGTTTTTTTTCTTTTCTGCTATATTTTTTTTCTATTTATTTCTGAGTTGTAATAAGTCATTAAAAATAAAAAAGAGTTTTAGTAAACTTAACCACAATTATTTTTTCTTCTATTTATTTCCGAGTAGTTTTTTATATAGTTTTTTTTTCTTTTCTGCTATATTTTTTTTGTTTATTTCTGAGTTGTAATAAGTCATTAAAAATAAAAAAGAGGCGCAATGCTCGTTAATTAGCTTCAAGCCTTTCGGAATAGTGTAAACTACACTGCACATAGCTCCGTGCAGTCTACCCTAATCCTCAAGGCTTGAAGCTAAGCAACGTGCATGTGAGCATTGAGCCTCTTCTTCATCGTCTCTGCACTCAGTGCTTATAAACCGCTGCGAGTGCCTCTCGCTTGGCGAGGTGGGACTAAAAAACAGCTGCAGAAAGAATCAACTAAAAAACAGCTGCAAAAAATAAGTAAGTAATTAGACGGGTGCATTGGTACTGGATGGTGGCAATAACCGGGACCAATGCCCACCTTTGGTCCCGGTTCGTGGAACCAACCGGGACCAATGCCTCCCCTTTAGTCCCGGTTGGTGCCACCAACCGGGACCAAAGGTCTCTGTTTCCCGCCCTTTGGACTGCTGAAAAGAGGTCTTTGGTTCTGGTTGGTGGCACCAACCGGGACCAAAGAGGGCATTTGTCCCGGTTCGTGGAAAGAACCGGGACTAAAGCTTCATGTATATAAGGCACACTTGTGAAAATTTTGGTTTGCATCTTGCAGTTCGCCCCCGACGACGCGCGCGAAGAGGACGCCGCCAGGCTGCCGGACGTCATCGCCGTCGCCCTCGCCACGGAGCCCACGCCGACGCTGTCGCCGTCCGCCGCCCATGCCATCGCCGTCGCCCCCGCCCCGGAGCCCACGCCGACGCTGTCGCCGTCCGCCGCCCACGCCATCGTCGTCGCCCCCGCCCCGGAGCCCACGCCGACACCTTCCGCCGCCCACGTCGTCGCCGTCCGCTGCCAACGCCTCCACCGACGCCGACGTCGTCCTCTACACGCCGACGTCGTCCGCCGCCCCGCTGTGAGCCGCCGCCGCCCCAGGTCCTCTTTTTTCATTTTTTTTCTATATGTATTTTATCCATGTATATATACTAGTAAGTGTTTAATAAAATTATTTAGATTAGTTGAATTAGATGTTTTTCCATGTATTTTAGATTAGTTGAATTAGATGTTTTTTTGTCAATTCATGTATATATATGTGCATATTTAGGAAAAAATTGTGTAGAACTAGTTAAATATAATAGAACTAGTTAAACAAGTTTACTTTTAGTAAGTTCTTAGTAGTTGAACTAGTTGATTTAATAAACTACTTTATTTTACTAGTGAGCAACTAATTTAATTTGATGTTAGTAGTTAGATTTTGTTAGATTTTTTTGTAGTTCATAGATTTTTTTGTTAGATGCGTAGTTCATAGCTTTTTCTATTAGATTTTTTTTTCATATTGTGTAATTAATTTGTTCATATTGTGTTAGATTTTTTTATGATTTTTTCTGTTGTAATTTCGATGTCAAATGTTTATGATTTTTTTCTGTTGTAATTTAGATGTCAACTTTTTTTCATATTGTGTAAGTAATTAGATGTCAAATTTTTATGATTTTTTTCATATAAGTCATTTATGAATATGTATGTTGATATTTAGAATAGAGGAAAAAGGAAAAAATAAGATGAGAAAGTGTTTAATATAATTAGTTAGAAAAATGTGCGGAAGATGGTAGACAAAACCCACTACACCGATGGCTCCGAATTAACTTATAGGGAGAAAAATCATCTGATCGCATTTTGTACTGATCTTGAGAATTACAATGTCTACAATCGAACTCCTCAACATTATGGTCAGTACGTGCCACTAGTGCACGTGTTGAACTACGGTAACTACCATGGAGATACCTGGTAAGATTTTTTACTATTACGACATCCGTGCATCTTTTTGCACACTTCTAAAAATAGTACATCATTGCTAACTACAAAGTTATTACTATATTTTTCAACAGATAATCCCGAATGATTGTGTGCCTCATCTGATGTATACGCACGGTATCCTTCGTGTTTTGAACATACAACCAGGTCTTCCTACGAATCTCAACTGTCCATGCCGGGTTTCTAAAAGAAGTGGAGACATGACAATCAAAGAATGGAAAAAATGTATGGACAATCGTGAGGAGCTTCTTGGAAGCAAAAGGCAGCGAAGGGCTTGGAGACAGGATGATCTCCATTCTTCATAATGGAGAGTCAGGGTCTATATTGTTTTATGCTATTTTACCTTAAGGGTGTTTAGGTCCTACGTGATACTAATGATCATGTGCTAAGAACAATTATGTAGGGTTGGGTTCGATGACTATGAGGATGATGATCGTATGACTTATTATTAATAAGAGTAGAAGTTGTATGATGCATATGATGCATGATTAGTAGGACTTGTTATTATATATGATGATGTATGATGCGAGCATGCATGAGTTATTATATCAGCGGGTGAAATGAACATAGCAGCAGCGTTGGTAAACCAAGGACGAAGATATAAGAGAGGACACTTCTCTCTATTAGCTAGCTAATAACAACCTAAAAATAACCCCCAAAACCCCTAAAGCAACCACTTTTAAAAAAGCATCGCCTTTTGGTCCCGGTTGGTGCCACCAACCAGGACCAAAGGCCCCCCTGCCTGGGCTCGGCGCACCGGCCACGTGGAGGCCCATCTGTCCCGGTTCATGTTTGAACCGGGACTAAAGGGGGGAGGTATTAGTAACGACCCATTAGTCCCGGTTCATGAACCGGGACTAAAGGCCCTTACGAACCGGGACAAATGCTCCCTTTTCTACTAGTGTACTAACAACATTGCAATCATGCTCATCATTCACATATTTTATGCCAAGCATTCTATGTAATTCTTCTTCTAGTACTTGAGCACAATTTTTGGAATCCTTATTTTCACGGAAGACATTAAAAAGATGAAGCATATGATGCACCCTCAATTCCATTTTTTTAGTTTTCTTTTATAGACTAAACTAGTGATAAAACAAGAAACTAAAAGATTCGATTGCAAGATCTAAAGATATACCTTCAAGCACTCACCTCCCCGGCAACGGCTTCAGAAAAGAGCTTGATGTCTACTACGCAACCTTCTTCTTGTAGACGTTGTTAGGCCTCCAAGTGCAGAGGTTTGTACGACGGTAGAAAATTTTCCTCAAGTGGATGACCTAAGGTTTATCAATCTGTGGGAGGCGTAGGATGAAGATGGTCTCTCTCAAGCAACCCTGCAACCAAATAACAAAGAGTCTCTTTTGTCCCCAACACACCCAATACAATGGTAAATTATATAGGTGCACTAGTTCAACGAAGAGATGGTGATACAAGTGCAATATGGATGGTAGATATAGGTATTTGTAATCTGAAAATATAAAAACAGCAAGGTAGCAAGTGATAAAAGTAACCGTAAATGGTATTGCAATGCTAGGAAACAAGGCCTAGGGTTCATACTTTCACTAGTGCAAGTTCTCTCAACAATAATAACATAACTGGATCATATAACTATCCCTCAACATGCAACAAAGAGTCACTACAAAGTCACTAATAGCAGAGAACAAATGAAGTGATTATTGTAGGGTACGAAACCACCTCAAAGTTATCCTTTCTGATCGATCTATTCAAGAGTCCATAGTAAAATAACACGAAGCTATTCTTTTCGTTCGATCTATCATAGAGTTCGTACTAGAATAACACCTTAAGACACAAATCAACCAAAACCCTAATGTCACATAGATACTCCAATGTCACCTCAAGTATCTGTGGGTATGATTATATGATATGCATAACACAACCTCAGATTCATCTATTCAACCAATATAAAGAACTTCAAAGGGTGCCCCAAAGTTTCTACCAAAGAGCCAAGACGAAAACATGTGCCAACTCCTATGCATAAGTTCACAAGGTCACTGAACCTGCAAGTTGATTACCAAAACGTACATCAAGTAGATCACATGAATATCCCATTGTCACCACAGATAAGCGCATGCAAGACATACATCAAGTGTTCTCAAATCCTTAAGGACTCAATCCGATAAGATAACTTCAAAGGGAAAACTCAATCCATTACAAGAGAGTAGAGGGGGAGAAACATTATAAGATCCAACTATAATAGAAGAGCTCGCGATACATCAAGATCATATCACCTCAAGAACACGAGAGAGAAAGAGAGAGAGATCAAACACATAGCTACTGGTACATACCCTCAGTCCCGAGGGTGAACTACTCCCTCCTCGTCATGGAGAGCGCCGGGATGATGAAGATGGCCACCGGTGAGGGATCCCCCCTTCGGCAGGGTGCTGGAACAGGGTCCCGATTGGTTTTTGGTGGCTACGGGGGCTTGCAGCGGAGGAACTCCCAATCTATTGTGTTCCACGATGTTTTTAGGGTATATGGACATATATAGGTGAAAGAAGTCGGTCAGGGGGGCCACGAGGGGCCCAAGAGGGTGGGGGCGCGCCAAGGGGGGTAGGGCGCGCCTCCCAGCCTCATGGCTTCCTCGTTGCGTCCCAAAAATAACTATCCCGTTCCAAAAATAACTATCCCGAAGGTTTCATTCTATTTGGACTCCGTTTGATATTCCTTTTCTTTGAAACACTGAAATAGGCAAAAAAACAGCAGTTTGGGCTGGGCCTCTGGTTAGTAGTTAGTCCCAAAAATGATATAAAAGTTTATAGTAAAGCCCATAAACATCCAAAACGGGTAATATAATAGCATGGAACAATCAAAAATTATAGATACGTTGGAGACGTATCACACACTCACCTCAAGGGTGATGTCAACAATAATAACTCATACTACCCATATTCAACTGGATATATGTGCCTAGATCTTTCCTCACCACATGATGCTTGCCAAAGGAGAAAAATAAAAGGAATAGAGAGAAAAACTTTAACTCTTGCATGAAAGTAAATACATGAAGGTAAAAGATAGGCCCTTCATAGAGGGAAGCAGAGGCTGCCATGCGCTTTTTGTTTGTATGCTCAACCCCTTAGTGCAAGAGAACGTCACGTTATATTGCCCCTTGTGATGGTAGCCTTTATTATGTAGTCTGTTGCTTTTATTCTTCACCATCACAAGTTTGTACAACGCTCAATTTTCCCTTACACTAAATGATCTCTTTTAGAAGCAATTTTTATTGCCCTTTTTACACAGATGACAACTTACTTGAAGGATCTTACTCAATCCATAGGTAGGTATAGTGGACTCTCAAACAAGATTTGGGTTTAAGGGTTTTGGATGCACAAGTAGTATCTCTACTTAGTGCGGAGTTTTTGGCTAGCAAAGATAGGGGCAAGCACCACATGTTGAAGGATCTATAACAATATAACTTCTATGTGAATAAGAATAAACATAAATCATTATGTTGTCTTCCTTGTCCAATATGAACAATTTTGGCATATAATATTTTGGTGGGTGCTCACAATCATAAAAGATTTCCAGGATAGTATATTTAGATGTGAATTTTCTCTTCCCTTATTAATTCTTTCATGAGTTGCGTCATTGACCAATGCTATGTTTGTCAATCTACAACAAAATTTTCTACTTATAATTTTCCTTGTGTAATGTCATCACTTACCATAAGATTAGCATATGATCTTTTTCTTTTATTTCCTTTCTTTTTATTGAAACAAGAGAGTAAAGAAGGCAAAAATCAAACTAAACTTTATTATATATCTAGCACACGATTACAAAGATTGATCACTAAGAAAACTCAAGAAAAGAAAAGATTGAACTAAACTTTATTCATCTAATAGCAAAAGATAACCATGGATCGAACTAAGAAAGTAAAGGCAAAAGATAGTGGACATGATATGATACTGAGGCATCTCCCCCAAGCATGGCAAAAGCCAAGGGGAGTGCCCATACCCGATACTCAGTTTTCTTTTGGTGGTGAAGAAGGTGGTGGTGATGAAGTACTGGGTTTGTCTTTCTTCCTTAGCTTTCGCTTGGGGATGGAATTCTCATCTTTCAGTTCATGGATCTCCCACTCCAACTCCAACACATTTTTGCATAAATCTTGCTTATTTTCCTGCAAGAGATGAAAAGGGATAAACTGGATCTTAGGCATGTTTGCTTTGTTGGGGAGACTTGACTTCTTAAATTCAACGTGCATGTCCATAGGTTGGGGCAATGGAACTTGATCCTCCTTTGAGTTCGTCTCCTGCTTCTTCTCAGGATCATGGTCTTCATCTTCCTCCGAAGTCCAGCCATAGTGTTCCACATCCCCATAGACCTTGGAGTTTTCAATATAATCTGCAACATAGCTCTCACCCTCCGAGTCTTGGGACGACATAATTCCAGATATGATAGGTAAACGGAGAGAAAAGAAAATAGGGGATTCCTCCATGATACGAAGGTCAACAGGTTCGGGAGGTATATAAAGATTTTTTATCTTGGGGAACAAGCAGAACGGAAGAAAAACGGGGTCCGAAAAGTACCCGAGGTGGGTGTCGGTGTCAAAACCGGCGGATCTCGGGTAGGGGGTCCCGAACTGTGCATCTAAGGCTAATGGTAACAGGAGGTAGGGGACACGATGTTTTACCCAGGTTCGGGCCCTCTCGATGGAGGTAATACCCTACTTCCTGCTTGATTGATCTTGATGATATGAGTATTACAAGAGTTGATCTACCATGAGATCGTAGAGGCTAAACCCTAGAAGCTAGCCTATGATTATGATTGTTGTTGTCCTACGGACTAAACCTTTTGGTTTATATAGACACCGGAGGGGGGGCTAGGGTTACACAGAGTCGTTTACAAAGAAGGAAATCTACATATCCGAATATCCAAGCTTGCCTTCCACGCAAAGGAGAGTCCCACCTGGACACGGGACAAAGTCTTCAATCTTGTATCTTCATAGTCCAACCGTCCGGCCAAAGTATATAGTCCGGCTGTCCGAGGACCTCTTAATCCAGGACTCCCTCAGTAGCCCCTGAACCAGGCTTCAATGACGATGAGTCCAGCGCGCAGATTGTCTTCGGCATTGCAAGGCGGGTTCCTTCTCCGAATACTTCGTAAAAGATTTAGAACACAAGGATTGTGGCCGGCTCTACAAAACTAATTCCACATACCACCGTAGAGAGTATAATATTCCACAAATCTAATCTGCTGACAGCTTTTTACAGCATGACATCACGCCACGGTCCGGTCTTTATTCGAACCATTTACATAACCAGCCACTACACGCGTTGCGAGGTGGTCTTATTGGCACGTCTTGTCGAAGCAGAGATCGTGTCCCCCTTATCACGGGATTCTCATCAATACAGGTGTGGGTAACCCAACCGTGCCATCAAACGTGGCGTTTGGGGAATAAGCGATTTAAACAGGCAAGTGGGGAGGTGCATGATCTTTGCTGCCTTTATAAGGGGATAAGAACTTCCCTCTCGCCCACGCCATTCTCTACTCATCCATTCCTTTCCGCTCGAACCCTAGTGCCCAAGCGCTCCTCTTCTCCGCCCAAAAAGGCTTCCCGAAGATGTCCGGATCTGGAGCAGGAGGCAAGTGGATGGCCTCTACTGTCCGGGAGAAGTATATCAAAAAGCTTCGGGGGGCCGGGTATCTGGCCAAGAGAATTAGCCACCGTCTCCCCGACGGCGGGACAGATCATCCCCACTCCAGAACCCCACGAGAGGGCGGTATTCCTCCCTCATTTTGTCCGCAGGCTAGGGTTTCCCCTCCACCCATTCGTTCGCGGCATCATGTACTATTATGGGATCGATGTCCATGACCTATCTCCCAAGTCTTTCCTCAACATCTCAACATTCATCGTCGTGTGCGAGGCCTTTCTCCGCGTCCCGCCGCACTTTGGCTTATGGCTGAAGGTTTATAATGTGAAGCCCAAGGTAGTGAGCGGCAGGCATGACGAATGCGGAGGCGCCATGGTGAGCAAGATGCCCAATGTTACACGGCCGACAGGGACTTTCAATGATTCCATCAAGGAGTGGCCGCAGCAATGGTTCTACATCACCGAGCCGCGTGGCAAGGAGTGGACCGCCGTTCTGGAGTTCAGGTCCGGTGCCCCTCTGCGACTTATGTCCTGGCACAAGAAGGGCCTGAACTGGGCTTCGTCTGATGAGCTATCAGAGCTCCAGACGCGCGAACAAGACATGGAATACAAGAGCATTAAGCTCGTCAATGTAGTCTAGGTGATGTTAGTTCGCTGATTCTACCTTGTCAACACCGGGCTTGCAATCTACGGGAGTTCGACCCAGCCAAGCACCAGACCTTGTCAGGGCTCTTTGGCTCTTCACATAAGGACATCTGGAAATTGCTTTTCAAGTCCGGCAAACCATGGCCGGACTCCGCCGAGGACCGCGGGTACCAACTGTCCCGTCCAGCTAGTTCTGTAAGTGATCGCTTATTGATAGTTCGTGTGTTTCATTCGCGTACTCTTTAAGAAAATGCCTGAAGTATTTCCCCCAAATTTCCTAGGGCTGGGCGAAGAAGGCGGGGTAGATCTACTATCCGTCCCCGCTACCAGAAGAACCGGCCGGCCCACTTCTGACGAAGATGTTGGTCCCGGTGCCATATAAGGCGCCGAAGAAGAAGGCCGAAAAGGAGGCCAAGAAGACCAGGGGCAGTCTCCGTTGTCGTGGTCCCCCGGACACCAAATCCAAAGACTCCCATGCCCATTCTTCCTCCGAAGAGGACGGGGAGGAGGAGGATGATGAATCCCCCGCGGGGGCAAAGAATAAAAGAACGGCCTCCAACTCCTTGGAGGCCGATTCGCCTAAGAGGAGAAAAACTCCTCTTCAAGAGGATTCCACTACCGCCGCCGATAGCAGCCCGGAGTGGGATCCCAGGGCCGAGCCCCTGGTGCACTTGTGAGTATAAGATCCAAACACACTCATGTGCCCAGAATTCACATGGCGTAATATTTTAATCTGAGTCGTACCTTTTTCAGCCCAACGAGGGCCCGCGCCGAACAATCCTTGTTAGAGGATTTGCTGGGTTCGGACGCAATGGAGAGTGGGACACCCCCGAAAGCCCCCTCCCCCAAACATAGGGATGAAACCGAGGCTTCGTCCCAGAAGGGCCCCGGCCACGGGAGGGGGGAAACATTGCGAAGATGGCGCCGGGAGGCCAGACTTCAGGGGTCGGACACGCGAGAGAGAGAGCTCCCATGGAAGTCAACAGCGGGGGTCACACTGAATCCGGCCCCAAGCCAGACACGATTCTAGAGTCCCATAAGGTCCCTAAGTCAGACAGGTGGCTTCCGTCAGCTAGAGAAGGTATGTCTGCTCCACCGGCCACCTCTGTCCAACCAGGGGTGCCGGATACTTTATTGGCGGCGCTGAAGGGTGCCTCCATCGTTGATGAACACCGTGCCCTTATGGGTGCGGTGATTGAGAAGATTCAGTCCGCCGAGAGTGGACTGAATGAATCCTGCATCAGTCTCCTAAGAGGCTTTGAGGTATGTTTTATGAAGTTTTGGAAGAGTGTCATGGTATAGATAGCAACCCTTGATACACTGTTTGGTGGAAGAATGCACCGGACATAGGATCAAATATATGTTCACAGGAGACTTGCTTAATGACATCTATCACTTTTTTATAAGCAGGCGTCTGTAACGGCTGCCGCCTCTCATGCTGCGGAAGTATCCGGACTGAGGCATAGTCTGGAGCGGGCCAAAGGAGAACTTGGCCAAGTGAAGAAACAGCTAGAGGATAACCAAGGTATTCAGAAACCTTGTTTATGTAGCACGAAAGGATGAGTGTGCATGATAACAGTATTTTGATAATGTGCTCTAGGGGCATCGGCCGAAATTGAGGCCCTGAAGAAGGTTGTGGTCGAAGCCGAGAGGAAAGCAGCCGCAGAGCAGGTGCTCCGTGAGAAGCACGAGGCTAGAGTTATTGAAGCTGAGCGTCAGCTTCTAGCGGCCGTGCAGAAATGCGAGACCTTGGAGCAGAGTTTAGCAGAGAAAGAATCGGAGCTCTCCCAGGCTCGCCACACCGCAAGTGATGCCCGGGGGGAAGCCCGAGGTGCCCTGAAGGAAATCCAGGAGGCAAGGAAGATTGCGGCTGGTAAGGCTTTTTTCTGTACAAAGCGAGTATTTTGAAAGGAGAAAATCAAATTGAGAGTTTAAATTCTGATTTCTCCAGGGGTATTTGCAGAGCTGCCACACAACATATCTGACACCGCCCAATTCTACCGAGCCGAAGATAAGAATACTGCAGATAAGCTCTTTTAGATGCAGTATCTGGCGCCGAATTATCCGGTGCCATTTTCCGACCAGCTGAAGCAGCTGGTCGAACTGCATAGAGCGGTCGAGCTACCCATGAAGGATTTGATTATCCGGCTATGGCCTGCCGAGCCGATTCCAAGCAGTTACTTCAGGCTCGGGAACCGGATTGTGAGTGCCTGCCCTCGACTCGAAGTCATCAAGCAATCAGTCTGCATAGAAGGTGCGTGAATGGCCTTCGCCCGCGTGAAGGTGCATTGGGGGAAGATGGATGCAGAAAAGCTGATGACCGAAGGACCGCCAGAGGGGAAAGAGCACCGCAAGCCTGAACTATATTATGAAGGTGTCTTGAACGGGGCCCGCCTTACGGCGGAGCAGTGCACCAAGGACATTATATTTCCGTGAATACGGTCATGTTTTTCCTTTGTAATATTTGAACAAGGTCATTATTTATTGCTTGTCGTGTGAAAGTTTTTCATCCTGTGTGGCCGTTGTATATAGTAATCCTGAGAGTCGGCCACTCGTCGGCTTCCGCCCCCACGTGGTTAGTACGGGGATGTTCGGGATAACCTGAGCACTCCTTATCCCAGTTTTGGGTCCCTAAAGGAGGTGTTCAGCACAGCGAACCAGGCAATCAAACTATAAGGCTTTATCGCTCTCACTTAGCCATAGGAGTTTTTCGAGGAAGGTAGGCGCAGCCCCTGGTGTTCGGAAGACTGCCCGAGGGGCTCTATAAGCGCCTGATCAGAAAAGGCCGATCCATCGCACGCTGCAATAGTTATAGCATTATGCAGAAGAAATCCTTAAAGATTTTAGAACCTCTCAAATAGCTGACCAACTCTCGCTACATCATGACAGTCAGTTTTTGGCTTTCTCTACTGAGGTGCTCGTCCGGAAGAACCTTAGCCGATATAGCGGAACGTAAGGTACCAAAACATAGGAGCCGGGAAAACTCAACTATTGACCCAAGACATGATTCGGAATTGATGCATATAATGCTATAAGTTCGGGGTGCCGAAATACCATGAGGGTGCTCAGACTTTTCTGCCGTAGTATGGGCGTGATGAAGCCCCTGGCATGTTGAGGCGTATCACGATAAGCAGCCGCCTTTTAACAAAAGAGTTTTAAATAAGAAATAGCAGTAGGTGAGCATCACATAAATCCACATGTTGTATTTGAGTAATACGTCAATGCGTATGAGTACAAATGATGTGATAAAAAGAAATATGATTGCGAAACCTGCTGATACCGGGAATGAGGAAGTTGTGTTCGGATCCAGGGTGTAGTCGGATGATTATAGGGGAATATCTAGAGATTCCCTGACGCGCTCGAACTGTTCCCACGCCATCCATTATAGCATACGTAAAGGTGAACATGTAAAGAAAACGTAAGAGATGGTGTTGCGCCACCTGGCGATTTAGCCGCAGTATGTGGCTTGTATTATCATTTTCCGGAGTGTTTTTAATTAATCTCCGGATGGGTCGGGCTATCCTGCCACGCAGTAGTTCGGACTCCTTTGATGGTGTCTGGGAGCTTGGTCTTCGACTCGAGGTTCGACTGTAAGGTGCCGTCCGTTGTTCTTGCTGTTAAAGCGGTGGTAGACTCTTCGGCCGTGAGGGGGAGTTTGGACCGGCCATTAACCGTGATGACGCCGCGTGGACCGGGCATCTTTAATTTATGGTAGGCATAATGTGGCACCGCGTTGATTCGAGCGAATGCAGTTCGTCCGAGTAGTGCCTGATGGTCACTGCGAAAGGGGACGATGTCGAAGACTAAGTCTTCGGTACGGTGATTGTCTGGAGATCCAAAGACCATTTCCAGTGTGATTGAGCCCGTGCAACAAGCCTCTACACCTGGTATGATACCTTTGAAGGTGGTTTTTGTGGGCAAGAGAACCATGGGTTGAACTTTGGGTCGATTGTATAGACCTCCCTTAGTGCACGTTTCCACTTGGGAATGTGGCTTGCGCATATCATATTCACCGTTTTCACCTGGGGAGGGAATTTCATCTGTCCTCCTGTATTCGGTGATCGGGGCTCTTCGTTGTCGTTGTCACTTTGAGACCCCTTCCCCTTGTTTTCAACGTCTGACCTGCCCGCTTGTCTGAAGACCTAGCATTATCTATTGGTGTGGTTGGCTGGTTTTCCAGGGGTGCCATAAATTTGGCATGGACGGTCGAGTATGCGGTCAAAGCTGGACGGGCCTGAATTGTTTTTGTTGAATGGTTTCTTCTGCTGACCGGACATGGAGCCGCTGAATCCGGCATTGACTGACGTGTCTTCGACATTATCACCGCTTTTGCGGCGCTTGTGTTTGTTGCACCGTGATTTGTCGTTCCTATCCTTGGCTTTCGATGTGCCGGGATTGCTTGTTGTACTGTTGCTACGAGCCAACCAGCTATCCTCGCCTGCGCAAAAGCGGGTCATGAGTGTTGTGAGGGCTGCCATGGACTTTGGCTTTTCCTGGCCGAGATGTTGGGCAAGCCATTCGTCACGGATGTTATGCTTAAAGGCCGCTAGGGCTTCGGCATCCGAACAGTCAACAATTTGGTTCTTTTTGGTTAGGAACCGGGTCCAAAATTTCCTGGCTAACTCACTGGGTTGTTGGGTTATGTGACTTAGATCATCAGCATCCGGTGGTCGCACATAAGTGCCCTGGAAGTTGTCAAGGAATGCGTCTGCCAGGTTCTCCCAACTCCCGATGGAGTTTGCCGGCAAGCTATTCAGCCAATGCCGAGCCGGTCCCTTTAGTTTTAGTGGGAGGTACTTGATGGCATGTTGATCATCTCCGCGGGCCATGTGAATGTGGAGGAAAACATCTTCTATCCATATCGCGGGGTATGTGGTACCATCATATGATTCAATGTTCACGGGTTTAAACCCTTTAGGGAATTCGTGATCCATTACTTCGTCAGTGAAGCATAGGGTATGTGCGGCGCCTCTGTGCCGGGCTTCATTGTATTCGGTCGGGCCGGATTTGTTAGTGTATCCGGCGTGACGATCCTTGTCACACGTTGGGGCGCGTCCCCGTGATCCGTAGATCGATCTTGACTGTCCTGCTTTGTTTTCCAATACATCTCGCAGGTCCTTCGTGTAGCCCCTGGCCTTAGTATTATCGTTTGATTGGCGACGGGGTGCGGTCTAGACTCCGGGCTGGTACGCTGCTTTGTCTCGGCCACGGGCTGGCCGTTCAGCCGCATCATGCGCTGGTAGCTTGGGTTTTAAAGCCTCCTCCTCGAGTTGAGGTAGCAACCTGCGCTTTGGGTAACTTTTGTTAGGGCACTCGAGTCCGTATTCCTCGGCAGCCAGGACCTCAGTCCATCTGCCGGTTAGCAGATCTTGATCAGCTTGAAGTTGTTGTTGATTTTTCTTCAGGCTTTTTGCAGTGGCAATAAGACGGCGTTTAAAGCGCTCCTGCTCGACGGGATCCTCTGGCACGATGAATTCTTCGTCGCCAAGGCTTGCTTCGTCTTTGGAGAGAGGCATGTAATTATCGTCCTCTGATTCTCCATCAGTTGCCTGCTCTTTAGGGCTAGCTTGCCCATCCTCCTGTTCGTCCTGCTCGAAGCCTAGCTAGGCAGAATTGTCTTCGTCTTCGGCACCATCCGGATTGTTGTCTCTCGTGCCGGTATCACTATTTTTGCTATGGCGGGGCTTGGAGCGGCGCCGATGACGCCGGTGTCTAGATTGTTTCGCCAAGGGGTTATCTTCCGTTGCCTCATCGCCATTGCTTTCCTTAGGTGTGTCCACCATATAAATATCATATGATGAGGTGGCAGTCCGGTGGTTCCTGTTCTTCTCCTGCATCATCGTCCATACCGTCGATGTCTTCGGAGTCGAAGTCAAGCACATCGGTTAAGTCATCGACAGTGGCTATAAAGTGGGTGGTGGGCCGGGTGGGAGACGAATTTCTTCGTCGTCTGCTCCCCACTCGAGCCGGACACAGTTCGACCAAGAATCTCCTGACAAAGAAAGAGACCTTAATGAGTTTAGCACGTCACCCAAGGGCGAGTGCTGAAAAATATCCGTGGCAGTGAACTCCATGATCGGTGCCCAATCAGATTCGATAGGCACGAACACACACGGTTCGGATCCTATGGCTGGAGACGAGTCCAAGGGTCTGATGACACCACCCTCACAGGAGGTGACATCAGTGTTCGGCTCCGACGCTGATGAGTGTGGGGCTTCCGTGGCGGGGTCCATCCACCCGCCCTTGGGAGGCATGACCTCCTCGGATTGATTCCCGGCACCACTGTAGGCGCGATCTCCCAAATATTGCCTGACGGTAGATCAAGGTCATGCCTGTCATGACCGTTTGGCGCACCTGTCATGGGCTCGAATCCGTCGAAGATCAAGTCTCCGCGAATGTCGGCAGTATAGTTTAAGCTTCCAAACCTGAACTAATAGCCAGGGGCGTAGCTATCGATCTGCTCCAGATGGCCAAGCGAGTTGGCCTGCAGTATGAAGCCGCCGAATACGAAGATCTGTCCGGGAAGGAAAACCTCCCCTTGGACCGCATCATTGAAGATGATCGAAGGAGCCATCAAGCCTTACAGCGACAGCACAGTGGAACTCTCAATGAAAGCACCAATGTCGGTGTCAAAACTGGGGATCTCGGGTAGGGGGTCCCGAACTGTGCGTCTAAGGCTAATGGTAACAGGAGGCAGGGGACACGATGTTTTACCCAGGTTCGGGCCCTCTCGATGGAGTTAATACCCTACTTCCTGCTTGATTGATCTTGATGATATGAGTATTACAAGAGTTGATCTACCACGAGATCGTAGAGGCTAAACCCTAGAAGCTAGCCTATGATTATGATTGTTGTTGTCCTACGGACTAAACCCTCCGGTTTATATAGACACCGGAGGGGGGCTAGAGTTACACAGGGTCGGTTACAGAGAAGGAAATCTACATATCCGAATATTCAAGCTTGCCTTCCACGCAAAGGAGAGTCCCACTCGGACACGGGACGAAGTCTTCAATCTTGTATCTTCATAGTCCAATAGTCCGGCCAAAGTATATAGTCCGGTTGTCTGAGGACCCCTTAATCCTGGACTCCCTCAGTGGGTACGACCCACCTGGGCGCGCCTGGCATGCCAGGCGTGGCCTGGTGTATCGTGCCCACCAGGATCACTTTCCTGGAAGTTTCTTATTTTCCTATTTTTTAAATATTCCAAATCTGACAAAAAAATTGGCAGATTTTTCAGAGTCTGTTTACTTACCGTATCACGTACCTCCCTTTTTCTAGAGTGTTCCGGAAGGTTTCCTTTATGTGTTCTTCCAGTGTCAATGTTTGGATGATATTGCTTTCAACATTAATGGGCGTACCTGAGATATAGTGTTTTATTCATTGCCCATTGATAACCTTCGGGTTAGTTCCTTCGGCATTATTTATTTTAATAGCTCCGGATCAATAGACCTCCTCGATGACATAGGGTCCTTCCCATTTGGAGAGGAGTTTTCCTGCAAAGAATCTGAAACGAGAGTTGTACAAAAGAACATATTCTCCAACTTTGAACTCACGCTTTTGGATTCTTTTGTCATGCCATCTTTTAATTTTTTCTTTGAATAACTTTGCATTTTCGTAAGCCCAGGTTCTCCATTCATCTAATGAGCTAATATCAAATAGCCTCTTTTCGCCAGCAAGTTTGAAATCATAATTGAGTTCTTTAATTGCCCAATATGCTTTATGTTCTAACTCAAGAGGCAAATGACAAGCTTTTCCATAAACCATTTTATATGGAAACATACCCATAGGATTTTTATAAGCTGTTCTATAAGCCCAAAGTGCATCGTCTAATTTCTTAGACCAATTCTTCCGGGACCTATTGACAGTATTTTGTAAGATTAGTTTTATTTCTCTATTGCTAAGTTCAACTTGACCACTAGACTGAGGATGAGAAGGTGATGCAATGCTATGGTTAACATCATACTTATTAAGCATTTTACGGAAAGCATCAGGTGTGAACCACCATCAGTCATTAAATATCTAGGGACTCCAAACCTTGGTAAACTAACTTCCTTAAGCATTTTAATAGAGGTGTTGTGATCAACACTACTGGTTGGAATAGCTTCTACCCACTTAGTAACATAATCAACAGCAACCAAAATATGTGTATACCCATTTGAGGAAGGAAAAGGTCCCATGAAATCAAATCCCCAAACATCAAATGGTTCAACAGCAAGTGAATAATTCATAGGCATTTCTTGACGCTTACCGATATTACCTATTCTTTGACATTCATCACAAGATGAGACAAACTTATGGGCATCTTTGAAGAGAGTAGGCCAATAAAAACCAGATTGCAATAGCTTATGAGTGGTTCTGTCTCCCGCGTGATGTCCACCATAAGCTTCAGAGTGACATTTCTGTAGGATTTGTTCCTGTTCATGCTCAGGTACACAACGTCTAATAATACCATCTACTCCTTGTTTATAAAGATGTGGGTCATCCCAAAAGTAATGTCTTACATCATAGAAGAATTTTCTCTTTTGTTGGTATGTGAAGCTAGGTGGTATGTATTTGGCAACAATATAATTAGCATAATCAGCATACCAAGGTGTACTATTAGAAACATTTATTGCAGCTATTGTTCATCAGGAAAGCAATCACTAATAGGTTGTAGGTCATCAAGAATATTTTCAAGCCTAGACAAGTTCACTACAAAAAAAGACACATCCGTGACATTTTGGGCCGAACGAAAAAAATTTATGTCATACATATGACACTTCTATGAAGATAATTGTGACAAAACCCGGTATCATCATAGATGTGGTGGGCTCCTACTTCTATGACAAAAAATCATGACAAAAATGGGCTTTTCGTCCCGGGCGGGCCGGAGACGTAGCTGCATGACATTCTTAGGGCCGTCCATGACGGAAAAACCCGTGGTAGAAGCGAGGGCGAGGAATATTTCGGGGAGTTCCCGATTACGGTGGGGGGTCGGGGGCCGAGCGATGCGCATTTCTCTCGTACACGTACGCACGTGTGTGCGAGGCGTTGGCTCTAACTGAACCCGAGCGAGGCATTGGGCACTAACTGAACCCGAGCGATTGCACTGCAGGTTACGCGTTACTGAACCTGAGCGATTGATCGATGGCTGTTAACTGAACCCGATCGAGCGATTCCTTCGCTATTGCTGCTAACTGAAGCCGATCGATTGGATGAACAGTAAGTGTTGCAGGGGGTTTGGATGAACAGTGAGCGCTGGTGTTGCCTCTAGATGAACAGGACCCCGTGGTGTGGAGGGCTGGATGAACAGTAGACGGTGGAGCGGTGCCCGTGGAGGGGTGGTTGAACAGTAGCCGGTGGAGTAGCGCGCGGTGGAGGCTGGATGAATGGTAGCCCGTGGAGGCTGGAGGAGGTCGACGATAGAGATGAACAATATCCCGTGGAGTCCCGTTTTGCAGTACGCCACACCCCTCCCGATGAACAAGACCCCCATTTCGACCGTAGCGCTCCAACACAAGTCCGTTTCGTCCATTTTTGCGGTACGCCACACCCCTCTCGATCAACAGGACCCCCGTTTCGACCGTAGGAGGTCCGTTTCGTCCCTTTTGCGGTACGCCACACCCCTCCCGATCAACAGGACCCCTGTTTCGACTGTAGGAGGTCCTTTTCGTCCGTTTTGCGGTACGCCACACCCCTCCCGATCAACAGGACCCCCGTTTCGACCGTAGGAGGTCCGTTTCCTCCGTTTTGCGGTACGCCACACCCCTCCCGATCAACAAGACCTCCATTTCGAACGTGGCTGGTCGAACACAAGGCCGTTTCCTCCGTTCTGTGGTACGCCAGGCCTCGTTTC
This sequence comes from Triticum dicoccoides, assembly GCF_002162155.2. Lineage (NCBI taxonomy): Eukaryota > Viridiplantae > Streptophyta > Magnoliopsida > Poales > Poaceae > Triticum > Triticum dicoccoides. Next base: position 73,531,849 of record NC_041391.1, on the reverse strand, counting down.
CATTTCCTGTTCCATCCAAGCCCTCCCAATGAACATGACCACGCATTCCGTTGCGACCCAGCCGGTTGGCTCCCATGCGTTCCGTTGCCTCCCGATGAACACGACGCATTCCGTTGCCTCCCCATGAACATGACGCATTATGTTGCCTCCCCATGAACACGACGACGACGTTGTTTCTCCGTTCCGACCCAGCCATGTACACGAGCCCTGGCCGTACGTATGCGCGAGTAGGCGTTCGAGACCCTGCCCGTATGTACACATACGTGGCCGTATTTTCTTTCTTGCACCCTGGCCGTTGTACGTACATGTATATGCTACATGCGCGCCTCTACTACGACACGTGTGCGCCTCTACATCCAACAGTATATATGTACGTACACGTTCGTGACCAGAATGACAACGCTACGTACGCTTCGACCAGGTGGGTCCCGACTGTCAGGCACTTCCTTGAGTGCGAATATGTAGCTCATGGGTCCCAGCAGTCAGGGGGCGAATTGTTTTTTTTTGCCCGGGTGCACTTCCTTGCGTGCGAAGGTGTAGCTGG
>NC_041391.1:73497910-73531009 GCF_002162155.2 Triticum dicoccoides | reverse complement strand
TCATGAAATACGGTGGCCTGTCCGGTGGGTCCCTGCTATCAGGTGGAGGAATCATTATTTTCTGCGTAATAAGGAGGCACTTCCTTGCTGCGGCCGTGGACCCAGCTGTCAGCCTCTCCACGTACAGTCCATGTTCGATGGAAGTCGTTCCTTGACCATGTTGACCATGCCGCGCCGAGAGCACCAGGGCAGTGGATGATGGCGAGGCCTAGGAAGGGGACGACGCGGAGCCGGTGAAGACACGGCAGTGGATGCCCACGCGAAGAGGAGTATGAGGGTTCACTCGTTCGGCTGTGGTGTGAGGCTGCCGTCGCCGCAGGGCCTGGCCAGCGGTGGGAATAGTAGGGGGCGGTGAGGCCTCCGCGGCAGCACAGCCGGACACGAGAGGCAGGAGCAGGCGGCACGACCGGCGCTGCTTTGGGCGGCTGGAGCAAGAAGACCAGAGGTTGAAGAAGCACTACGGCCGTTGGATGGACATCGTACGGTCACTGGAGCTAGAATCATTCATATTGACAAAGTTGACAAAGCCCTCCGTCCCCGTCAACTTAGTAGCCCCACAAGTCAGCCTCCCACCAAGGTGGGTCCCAGGTAGTAGGGGGAGTATTCATTTTTTTGTGCGTAATAAGGAGGCACTTCCGGTGGGTCTGAGCTGTCAGCGGGGGAAACGTTTATTTTGCGAAATACGGTGGCCCGTCTAGTGGGTCCCAGCAGTCAGGGGAAAACATTTTTCTCGCGAAATAAAGTGGCCCGTCCGGTGGGTCCCTGCTGTCAAGTGGAGGAATGATTATTTTGCGCATAATAAGGAGGCACTTCCTTGCGGCCGCTGTGGACCCAGCTGTCAGCCTCTCCACCTACAGTTCTCTTCTGATGGAAGTCGGTCATTGACCATGTTGACCACGCCGCGCCGAGAGCACCAGGGCGGTGGACGACGGCGGGGCCTAGGAAGGGGACTACGCGGAGCCGAGGAAGACGCAGCAGTGGAAGCCCATGCGGAGAGGAGTACGAGGGTTCACTGGTTCGGCTGCGGTGTGAGGCTGCCGTCGCCGCAGAATAACAAGGGGTGTGGGTGAGTGGAGGGATGGCCTGTCCAGCGGTGGGAGTAGTATGGGGGCGGTGAGGCCTTCGCGGCAGCACAGCCGGCCACGGGAGGCAAGAGCAGGCGGCATGGCCGGCACTGCTTTGGGTGGCTGGAGCAAGAAGACCAGAGGTTGAAGAAGCACTACGGTCATTGGATGGACATCGTACGGTCACTGAAGCTAGAATCGTTTATATTGACTAAGTTGTCAAAGCCCTTGGTACGCTCCAACTTAGTAGGCCCACGGGTCAGCCTCCGAAACGGTGCGCCCCAGATGTCAGGGGGAGGAATCATTTTTTGGGCGGCCGAAGCTAAGAATATCCGAGATTGAAGAAGAAGCACGACATCCGTTGGATAGACATCCAACGGCCACTGCTGCTAGAACCGTGTGCTGACTAAAATAAGTTGACAAAGCCTTACATGCGCGTCAACTTATTTTTTTAGGGGACGCGTCAATTAATAGGCCCACAAGTGCCTGGCAGAGAACTTACATCCCATTTGCGTTTTATAAGAATGTACAACCCATTTTTGAATTCTAATGGAATTTACAACAGCCCATTTATAGTTTGTTACAAGTACAACCCATTTTCTAGCTAGGACAACGATTAATAATTTCAACCAACCATTGAAGACAGAATTCAATAAAATTTCCCACATTTTGATGGGATCCAAAATATTTTTATCCCAAAATTTCTAGTTAGATTAAATATAAATTTGTATTACGTAAAAATCCAATGAAACATTGCGCGTGCAACAATGAAAATTTAAGATTTTCAAAATCCATAAATATTTTTTTATAAACTAATTTCGTGTTTGGTGCATTTTTTTATAGTTACTGCCATGTTTTTATAATTACATCCCATTTATTATTTTTTAAAGCCCATTTTCCTGTTAAGTCTAATGCATCCCTCCTAGGAAAGATTTACAGCCCAGCGGGGCGGAGAATAACAAGTTGACCTTGCCTGGGTATTCCTCAAAAAAATGTATAGCTTTTTTTATAGGGATGGAAAGAAAATTATTCAATCAACACCTACAGTGACATACACAAGACGTCGGGGGTATCTAAGAGCCACAAATGGGGCCCCAAATCAAGATTAACAGCGGCCTTTGCAAGTTCATGTGCCTCCCAGTTTGTCTCTCGTCTTTCATGACTGAACTTTACTGCAGCAAACTCCTCCGCCTTCTTCAAAAAAACGTATAGCTGGGCTAGCCATTTTCATCTTGAAAAATTAGTATTTGGGCTGGATACCTGGCCTATGCTAGACGCGTCACAGCCCGCCCAGTTAATACCCTGCTCTCCTTTGAACAACAACGAAATCATCGCCAAGAAAAACTCTGCAGTGCTCACGCCTCAAAAACACAAATACTGCTCGAGCTGCTTGATCCCAGCTATCGGCCGCACCTTGTGCAATTCTCTTATATTGACTACATAGGTTGACAATGGTGTGGGACCGTGATGTCAGGAAACCAGGAGAAAGCAAAAACATATAGTTGTACATAATAAGGAGGCACTTGCGTACGTACGGCTATGGCTCTAGTGGGTCCCTAGTGTCATCCAGTCAAAATAAAGTCATCTCCTGAATCCTCATGTTCGTTGACAATGTTAACAATGCTCGGCGCCACGGCGAGCGAAACAACTCGAAGGACAATGGAGAGGGCCTCGCGGGCCCTACGGATGGTCAGATACAGCGTCCGCTGCTCATTCAGGAAGCCAGGATCATCGGACACCTATGAGCACCTTCGAGAAACTGAGATGGTAAGTCCACGCTTGGGAGCTCTGGTTTATTTCAAACCTATATTAACATACAAGTGTAATTTACTCGTCATCGGAAACAACGCGTAAAATATAGGCGTAATGAAACTGAGGGCCCGAGGTCTGTAAGTAAAACCGGTGGGTTACGTGTGTAATTTGAGTGACCAGTGTATATTTTACAAGCACTCCTATATGGACGACATTACCAGAAGATACATGCACAATGTGTGTATCATGCCATCCATGGGCAAGGCTGAAACAGCAGCTAATGGCTGGATTAGCAATCGTCCGAGTGTCGTTCAGCGTTTTTATCGTGTGTGAAGTACTTCCGATATTTTACTAGTCGAAATCGATCAACCAAGCGCCTTCGCCTGAGACCATCTGCTTTTATTTACAAGCGTCAGTTTTACAAGCGGTTTTGGTTGGAAAATGACGATCCAATCATCGCCTAATATCATGAGTTGGTCGGAAGATCATATGGTTTCACGTCTAACCTACCCGACTTGTCGTATAGGCTATGAATGAAATATCAAACGGTGAACTTCTTAAGCACGGAAATAACAAAAGAGGATGATCTTCTTAAGAAGCAAATCACTGGCATTAGATCGACATGCAAAACAATACAAAGCATTATTCTCAGGAGGCACGGTGAACAGCTCATGATGCCTCATGCCACAACATTCCAAGCTCAACTTTGCAATCAAACACAGGGCCTAGCATTACATAGAAAATATTCAGAACAAACTCTTAACACAGGAATATCTCAGCACAGTAACTATTTACTTCTAAACTGAACACGGGAATAGGAAAAAACACTGGACGCTGCTCACAGCAAGGGCGTCCCACTCAAAAATATCAAATGCATGTCTTCTGGCTAACATCAATGAGCAAATTTTGACAAGGTTTTCCCATTCCAATATATTAAACTATCGTCTTCTTGCTAACATCAATGATTAAACTTTGACAAGCTTTTCCCATTCAAAATATGTAATGCATGATCTTGGAGTCCTGTCGTAGCTTCTTGTACTTGTTTGGGCACTTTTTGCCCAGGGCACTCCATGTGTTGTTAAATCGCCAATGCTCTCTGCAGACTAGTCATGTCACCGGTGTCTAATAATACTCTGTAAAGCTTCTCGGTCATTCCTTCTGTAATGTAGCGCAAACAGTGACTGCTTCCTTTTGCAAAGTGGAACGACCAACTGGACCCAGTAATGCAGCAGTTTGCCTTGGACACATTGGCTCCTTTTGTGCAGTTCAACTAAAATCGAAGTCGGAATAAAACCGAGCTTTAATTTTGATATCCCTGTAAGCAACAATAGGTATAAGGAAACAACTACTGAGAAATAACGGTTGATGACTTGTACTCCTAGAAGAAAAGCATCTACTGATCTACTTTATCTTAATGGGAAACAAAGCAGGAGAGTAGTAATTCTCCATCAGTGTGATTCATTCATATTGACTGAAACATTATCTTAACAATGCCTTGTTTCAACATGTATAAAGAAAGACAAAGCAGAAAAGTACCATTCCTAAAACAATGCAACTGATTCATTTTAATAGAGACATTATCTTAACAATACCTTGGTTAAACATGTAGAAAGAACTACAAAGCAAGATAGTACCATTCCTAACAAGTGTTGCAGTTTTGAACTAAGATTTAGTAGTTAATTAATTCTGAGAGTGGCATTGCTTAATTTTACCAGCGACATTAGATTAACGAAAAACATAAACAGTTCCAGGGAGAGTGGGCGCAATAACAGTATGTGCTTCCATCTACGTATAAAGGGGGTGATGTAGAGTTTGTTGTAACAAAGCAACAAGCATCATGTCTGGGTTGGTCCCACTTTTGTTCACTACTTGATGGGAAAAGACGGCAATACAATAGCTTCAATTCAACATTTATTTAAAACAGTACCAATACAAGTAGCACAACATCTCAAAACACACTGCACAATCATATGGATGAAGGCCTGTACTGACCTTTCATGAGACCACCATGATAAAATATGAATCTGCCAACACGAATAGGAAATCCTATCTCGTTTTGTGCAGTTGCACTGAAATCAAGCAAAGTGTTTCACGTAGTGAAGCAAAATGTTGCAATAGCAACAAGTTGAATAGATATCCATGTTTAAACAGAGGTAAAAAAGGAATCAATTACTGGCTAATAAAGGAGGATGAAACATGCGGCCACAAAAATGGTAATCCTGCCAATCTCTAACAAGTGTTGCAGTTTTGAAATAAGATTCAGTAGTTAATTCTGAGAGTGGCATCAATTACTGGCTTATAAAGGGGGTGATGCTGAATTTGTTGTAACAAAGCAACAAGCACCATGTCTGGGTAGGTCCCATTTTTGTTCACTACTTAATGGGAAAAGACAGTAATACAATAGCTTCAATTCAACATTTATTTAAAACAGTATCAAAACAAGTAGCACAACATCTCAAAGCACACTGCACATCATGTGGATGAGACCAAGATTTGAAATAACTCACCACGAAGACTGGAAACAAATCTTGATCTCCTTTTGTGCAGTTTCACCAAAATTAAGCAAAGTCACCGGTGTGACATTCAAGTTGAACTGCACAAAACACTCTTAAAACATAAGTGTTTCGAGTAGCAAAGCAAAATGTCGCAATAGCAAATAGTTGAATCGATACCCCTGTTTTAACAGAGGCAAAAAGGAAACAATTGCTTGCCGATAAAGGAGGATGAAACAAACGGTGACAGAAAGAAGCATCTAACTTATCTTGGATGGAAAACAAAGTAGGATAGTAGCATTTCTAAAACGGTTGCATTGATTCATATTAACAGAGACATTCTCTTGAAACAACATTCGTTAAAAAATGTAATTTACTTTTAACAGTGGCATTGCTTCAATTTTCCGGCGGCATCTATTTATATATAAAAAGTAATATAAGAGGTAACCAGAAAAAAGAGAATTAGTCTAGAAAATCACACAATAATCAGAAAAATCCAACCGTTAATTTGCATGGCCCACAGTAATTAGCTAATGTCGACCCATGGATCTTAAAATAGTCAAATAATTACCCACCTCTGCCCTTCATTGATTTTTCTTGAACCACACCTTTAAAAAAAATCCTCGCACAGCACCTTTGACATGATAATGGACAATAAACAACTACAATTCCTTCTTTCCTAATCAGGATCTCATAACCCTACAAAAACTGGGTCTCATAGTATCAACCACGCAGCCGCCGCCGCCGCCATTCACCTCCTTGAAGCTGCCCCGATCAGGCACGGAGCCGCCGTCCTCCTACGTGAAGCTGTAAGACCCTCTTGCCAGAAGCCATGCAAGCACATCAGCACAACGCATCAAGTATTAGATATTACCTCACGCCCATAGACCAACAAGCATCTTTCTCATGCATGCATACGTCCTTGAACTACTTCAACATGTACACGTGTAATGTGTTTTTCTTTGGTGGAAATCGATCCGTATGCATGCTTGCTTCATCGAACCGTTTGATTATTATGTCTTGATGGATGCATGCAGGACATGCCGGTGCACTGCAAGATGTACGTTGGCCGGCCAGCCGGCGGCCGGAGCCAGGTATTCATTAGTTTCGCACTCCTCTACATACTCACATTGCCTTGATATAGATTACAAGCCGGCTTTTGCTGCAATCTAACTGTCTTCTGATATAGCTAACTAGAATGCATGAATCTACTGATAATATACATCAACTCAACAAGAAGACGAGCAGACCAGTAGATGTATGATGTATTAATTCAATGACAACAACATAACACATTATGCAAAAGGACCAACAGCAGGGCGCCGACAGTCTAAATAAGAAGATCGATGAATACCCGTCAACATCGCCGGCAACGTCAGGTAAACATCAGATGCCCACTGTTATGTCTATACGTCACCAACGTGGTGCAAGATGAATTGTTGCGCGTAGCTATCTACATAACCCAGATCAAATTAGCTAGGAACCAGGGCGTATGAAAGTAACTAACACATTTCTTTCTTTCGATCTCTGAATATACTTTTACATGTATGTACGCTCATTATTCCCAGAGTCCTTTTGGAATCTCTCCTTGATTACAGTTGCTTTGCAGTCATCTTTATACGAGGCGTCGATTTAGTATACCATGGAGGTTTGGATTATAAAATGTGACCAGTCAATATAGAAAAATGAAACCGTCCATCGATGTTGTTTGGTGTCTGGTGCCGCCGAGCTATCTCTCTCATAGTGAAACACCAATGATATAGTGATTATGCAGTAATTATCATGAGGACGACGAACCTGAATCCCGTGTGTTTGTAGTGTCCTGACACCATGATTGTTGTCTTCACATTTTGGATAACATGATCTATTCAATTCAGTTTATCTTTCAGAGTGAACCACAAAAATCCATCCAAGAAAGATTTGTTCTATACCCTGCCTCGGGCATTGTTCATGCTTCTACGGCAACCATTGCAAAACAGACGAGCGAGGCTCCGAAACAGCATGCTGCTCCAGACCTCACTGAGATCTTACAAATGCAACACCACCTACGAGCTCATGCGACACTGCCGATGTCGCGATGACACGCCCAGCGGTTGCCGTTGCATAGCAACGGTGCTCCTACAGCCCTAGCAAGGTACCTGCTACTTTTCTTTCTCTAGCCCTCATGTTCTAGCTGCTGCCAATAGGTCCGGATTCTATATCAACATAGTACGTACATAGATGGATGTTATCTTTCTAGGAATCCTTATACATGGACCTACGTATATAATTCTGCATTTGATCATCCGTACATCACAACAGTGAGGATGTATATTGTGCACATCTCTTCTTTATGTGGCCTAGAAAGGGTATTGGTTAACTTTCTTTCCTCTTTGGTTTGTACTTGTACATTTTGTAATTTTTATAATAAACAAAAATAGCTTAGAATGATTATTCTACGATTCCTGGGTCCAAAAAATAGTGAGGATATTACTACAAAAGTGAGTATCTCTGAATAATAAACATAGTAATTGTAGAGAGGAAAATTATAGTATTGATATGTAGACCATGAATTGCATGGAGGAAATAAAAGAATTGACTACTGTTAGTGAGTACAACAATTGCCTGGGTTCAAAAGGAAACAAGAGAAACGAACAAAACAAACAAAACGTCGCCCTCTTGCACAAAGAGATGACTCCTGTAAAGCGCTCCACACGTGTTAGCATGGGATCCTTTGATCGCAGCCTTTGGCGGCAATTACCACACACATACTAATTATGAACTCACGATGAAACTGTTATTTGGCAACTTGATCTTATAATGTACAAAATTATGTTGGTCATATTATGTGTTCACAAATGACATAATTATGAGAGATACATCCATAGTATCATTAATTATTATCATGCAGCAGAGAAGTAATATGGCTAATGTAATCATTTTTAATCTATCTATCTATCTATCTATCTATCTATCTCTCTCTCTCTCTCTGCCTCTCTCTCTTCCTCTTTTCTCCCTCCCTCAAAGTTGGATGGAATCGATCAGTATGATTAAACGTCATGACAATGTGTATGACATTTACTCGAATGGAACCTACAAGTTGGGGACTTATTTAGCTTGGTGGTCAATATGACCAGAATGGTTGGAGAAACAGTATTTTGTTCCCGGACGAACCATATACATGAAAGGCAATAAAGTACGGAATTTCTTTCATAGCTGCAGATAGTGTGGTCAAAGAGGCCACGCATCAGAAATTATCAATTGGCAAAATCTATTTCAATTGTGCTCGCTGTCATTTAGGAGAAACTGAGGTTTGTTTGGTTCTAAACCCTTTGCTTAATCAAAATGATTTATATCGTTTGTGTTGTTCGGTACAAATGTGGATTTTTTCCAAGGAAAAAATGTTATTAGGTAGATGGTACCAACCAATATTTTGTGGGTTTGCAGTTTGGAAGTTTTGATATACATTACTAATGAAAGATAGAAACAAGAACTTGCGAAGTTTCATAGACATTGAAAAATTGAGAGCAAAGATGATGCACTGAACAGTTGAGATAATAAGCTTCATGTTGGACGTGCAATGATTGTTAGCTTTAAAACAAGGCGTTACATATGTAGTTATCACAAAAAGAGGCTTGCTTCCAGACATCCTTATTATTATGTGGTTGCATTGCAGTTAAGATCTATCAAGTACTATAAGATAGTAGCTAGAGATCATGTCAATGTGCTAAGTTTCGAAACTGATGAGGACCAAAAGGTGGCTTATTTAGCAGGCTACCTGATAACGATTTGAATTTTTGAAGGAAGGAAAAAACTATGACTAAAAAAGTAAACGAGTTAAAGTCTTACGTAATGTTGTTCCGTCTCCGGTATAAACTATGGAAGTAACAAATACTGAAATATGTATGTTATTCTATATACATTTTAATTTTCCAGCCATGTTATCCTTTATGAAATGACAAACAATATGTCATGAAGTGTAACTTAGTAGGGATTGTGTCCCCGTAATAAGGATCAAATTGATGTGGACCATAAAGGGCATATTTGGGATGCTACTTGACAACATTTGGTTTTTTGAAAGAAAAAAAAGAAAAAAATGGGTGATTTAAAATGTGAATTAGTTAGAACTCTTATGCCATATTCTTTTTCCTCTCTAATATAAATTATGAACATAACAAACATTTAAATATGTCTACAGTTCTACATAAATTTCAAAATTTCTGCCATGTTACCATTTAGATGATTACAAACAATAGTATTGCGTGTGATGGAAAAATGTTGTTAATCTACTTTTGCTTTCTTTTGTTACATCAAGCCTCTAATCTTTTTGAGCCCCCCTCCAACACTTAAAATACAATTACTACTCCCAACCCTATTAGGGACACTACGTACTGGACAAAATATAAACTTCAACTTTCACATATGACGTAAGATTCACGAGAGAGTTTGCGAACAACTAAACAAATATGCATTTTGATTCTTTATTTATGTTTTCTAGGCTGTCTGTAATTTATGAGATTTTAATTCAAGAAATTAGTTTTCTTCCATGTGTTTCTAATTTGTGAGTTACCTTTCAAAGAATGGTTAATATAGGTTGATGCCCGCACAAAGGATCCATGAAACCACTATCGTGCAGTACATAGTAATTTGTACACACTTTTTAAGATAAGTAGCATGGGAAATTTTGTTTCTAAAAGTGTGCAAAATGTTATAGAAAACTTGCCTTACATGAAAATACGAGCCAACATTGTTCATGCTTAGTGCACGTGTCTTAAATAATTAACTAAAAATGATCATGGAAACAAATACCCCACAAAACAGTTTTAATGGATATTATATATATATAAGATTGCCATAATACAACATGGTAAGATTGCCAGAATAATGATACAAATATAATTTGCACAAAACCGCTGGACATAGTTCGATCTGAATAATGGAGAACATAATAAATATACCTAAGACAAAATTATGTGCGCGAATGTGTTACATCAAAAATGTTATCACATTGAGTACTAGTTTTTCTTTGAAAAAAATCAAATAATAATGTATTATTAAGATCATAAAATTCTAGCCCGTGCATCGAGCGGGCCACTTTGCTAGTTCTTAGATTAACAACAGCAAAATAGTTGTATGGGACATGTCAGCACCATGTGCGTCCACACGTATAAATGGGTGATGCAGAGTATGTAGCCAAGCAGCATATATGCGTTGGTCCCATATTTGTTCTCTTTGAATCTTTTTCCTATGTAGGGGCAGCAAATCTAGTCCTGCACAAACTACCCGATCCCCCAGTTTCTTTCCCTTTTCAACAAAAAGAATGGTTCCTTACAGATGTGTGTACTGGGTTACCCCATTTTTCCTTGTTCAACCAACAAAGCGGCTGGATAGCCAGTCTATACTACTTTCCGCCCCTCCTTTCCTCATTGAACCACGTCCTAGATTCTTGCTCCAGCCCACCGCACCCTTCTTTCCTCTTTGAACCAAGACCTAGATTCGACTACAGATCGAAAAAGATCCACATGCAGCTAGAGCAACGACGGTTTCAAAGAAACTTATACCTTAGAGTCGTCGGGATGTGGCAAGGCGTGCGGCGGGAGGCCGGATCTGCCCACACTACGTACGGCAGCGAGGAAGAAGGGGTTGGTGGCCCTCCCGCACAGGCGCTGGGTGAAAGAGAACAGCGTAGCCGGCAGTGGATTGCCTCCCTCGCTGAAGGCGGTAGAGTGAATGTTGCACCTCCTCCCCTTCCCGGTGCGACGGGATACGGACGCCTCCTTCACCAGTTGTGAGGTGGGATAGAGAGACAAGAGGCCAACGCAGACTTGTTTAGATCTGGTGAAGAGAGGGTGAGAGACTGTGAATATAGCAAACCCTAGCAAATGAACGCTGAGCCTCCAGCGTGTATACATATATGTAGTGCGGCGAGAGTGTGGAGAGTGCAAACCCTAGCAAACAAGCACTGAGGCTCTAGCTTATATATATACTACTGTAGTACGGAATGAGCTCCGGTGCCTTCACTACACCTACTTTTGGCTGTATGACAGGTGAGCCAGCCACATTTTGGGCCCACCTGTCATAAACCCAAAGGCAGGTGCACTAAGTCAATGACGCTGCGTCCATATAGTACTCTCGTGTATACGACTAATATAGAGTGGAGTGGTTTTCTTATTCTCTCCATAACAATCGTTTTAAATTGTGTAAGTACGAAACGAAACTCTTTATTTAATGTACAATGAAGAAAACTACTACTACTTCCGATGAACTAACGGCCCTGTTTGGATACTCTGACACAGTTAGAGTTAGAGTTATTTTCTAACCCACTCTAACCCAAATAAGCACCTCTCCACCGGGATAGTTGGGTTAGATGGAACTAACCCACTATAACCCTTCCTGTTTGGATACTTGTGGGTTATTTGAGCCCCCAACTAACCCAAACTAGCTCTAATCCCATTATCCAAACAGGGCCAACGATCCACGCCCACGCGTCCTGGTCACACTTCCTGTCCTTCACGTGTGGTACACTACCCTCCCTTAAGTGAACAACCACACATGTGCCAAATTATCGGAAACGTGTGAGAGTGTGTATAAATAAAGAATTTTAATTTCAATTATCGGAAAGGTTTGAGAGTATTACAAAGCTTGACTTCAGTCAAATCTAATATGCGGAGTAAATAAAAATGGAGGGCTACTACGTCCATCCAGGTTTTTAGTCCACACCATTTTTTAAATCAAAGTTAATAGCTGGACAAATAAAATTACAGGGGAGCTGGAGACAAAGTTGTGGGAAGGCTTAGAAATCAATACAAAACTTATGCTCTTAGTACCAACATCGATCCTTCTTAGAGGAAACATTTGGTTCATAGCCAATTGTGTGATAAAATTGCACCAACGTGAAAGACGACTGCGTCTCCAACGCAACCAAGGTGAACTGACGAAGGATATCATCTTTGTGTGTAACAAGCAAAGAGCACTGATGGAAGACAACTTGTTTTTCATTGAAAATCGATCAGCTTCACTAGCCGACGCAACCATGAGGCGCAACCATGAGCATCGATAGGTCATCGTGGTGATGCATCATCCATTTGGCATCAAGTTTGGGTGAGGCACCTATGAAGTTCGACAAATCCTCATTGTGGTCTATTTCTTCTCAGTAATCAAGCTCGACGAAGGAAGAACCACATGGCAGAGGACAGTGAGGCGGAACAACAATGGCCATCCAATTTTGTGCAGTTCCACTAAAATTGAGGAAGACATGCCCAGGTATGGAGACACGCATCGCTGTTTCCAAAAATATAAAAAAGGGTTAGCAACGACATCTCAATTGTCAATAATTAATGAAAAGTACACCAACAAACAGAAGCATCATAATTATCTTGATGGGAACTAAACCAGGATACCCGAGAAAAAAAGTATTTCTTCATTTAACCAGTGATAGTACTACCACCATATGGACAATGACCGCACAACCACCATGTATTTTTTGTCGAAACAACATGTATACCTCCACCGAGGCATAGATCATGACAACTTTTCGAGTGGCATTTCCTCTATAATAGTACTAGTAGGTGATGTTGGACCAGCCGACGAACCCTAGCTACTATGCATGGGGAGCTGGGGAGTAGTCACATAGAAGAAAACCCGCACGCAGTAACCTAGGGAGCTGGACCAGTACAAGAAGTTATACCTCAGGTGGGCGAGATGTCGTTTAGGCGGGCGGGCGGGATCTGCCCACACCATGGGAGCGAACAAGGGCGCGGAGGATCTTCGTCCGCGCTAGCGCCGGCTCTGAGAGGACGGTGCACATCGGCTTCCTCCGTCGCCGACGGCGACAACATCAACGCTGCACCTCCTCACCTCCCGCAGTGGACGGGATTCGGCCGGATCTGTGTCCACCGGTGAGAAGAGAGATAGAGTGGACACTATCATCTTGTTTTGATATGGAGAGGGTGAGAGAGCGAGACGCGAGAAACTCTATCAAACAAGAGGCTATAATGGAGTAAAAAAATCTCTCCATAGGAGTGGTTTTATATATAATACCCGCATTCCCGGAAAAAAGAAACGAATACTGGCGAACAATTTTTTAAGGGTATGTCTAGGACACATCTAGATGTAACACAGTTATGTCACATCTAAGTTGATGTCCACTCTGTTTGTGGTCTATTTTTTTGTCCTAGTTTTTTTGTTTCTTGTTGCTACATTATATACTTGTGGGAGCTTAGATGTGATATCCTTAAATATCATCTAGATGTGAATTTGACAAACTGATTTTCCAACGTATCAAGAAAGAAAACTCGTTCAAAAACACGCCCCCGCTTCCAGGTCGCGAGAGTCATCGCGCACACACACATAGACATAGACATGCATATCCGTGTTAACGTAAAATTCCATTTCCATCTCCATCTCCAATCATATTTGTCCAACTGGCACATTATTTACATTGTTAATTATATATGCAGCAATATTAACATACATCATCTCTTGTTTGCGGACGTCTGGACCGCTGCCACGGCCGGTCCTGACCAACCCGAACCCTCTTCATCACCCACGCGTGCTTCCCGCCCGAAACGGTTAGTGCCGCATTCATGCCCGGCCAGAGCGGACGGGACATCTCACTGGGGCTGGCATTGAAGCGGCACGCCGGCCGAGAGAGCGTCGCCCGTGCCGCTTCCGGGTGCACGCGGCTGCTCCGCGTTCAAAGGTCGCAATAGCCGGCTACAACATGCATGTAAAAAGTTCTTGGGAGTCCGTGCTACAACTAGCTGTCCTCCTCCAACTCGTCAATCTCTTCCAGTAGTGCTAGTACTCCATGGCGCGATCCATCGACAAGCAGGCGAGAAAGTTATCATATACTCAGTTTGCGGTGAGTGGCATGTCGAGCGACCGTGTGGGGTCGAGCCGTGGAGGAGGGTGAGACACGAACACGACGGACGTGATTTAAACGCTGGTTTTGCTCGATGGCGCGATCCAACGAAACGAAACGTTGGTTTCTCTCCGTTTCCATTTTTTCTCCGGAAAAACAGAAACTTTCCACTCCATTTTCATTCCTATTCCATGTTTGCCCCATTACAACATTCCATCAAATACAAAGGAAAACTAACACGCATGCTGATGCATCTCAATGATTCACAGATCATAGCTAATATTTACTTCACCACTAAAGAAAAAAGTTGTGAGAGCGTGTACGAAAGAAAAACTACTGATGGGGTCACTATGACTTAAACCCTGAATCCTAAACATGATTTAATTTCTTGGCCAGGTAGAACCTGTCGAAGGAAAGATGGCTGGCACCCTCAGATCATACGATGCTTTTATGCAGTTCCACTAAAATTGACCTGAGCATCCCTGATGGCAAAGATATTGAAGAAGTGTGATTAGAATAATAGTGCTGGCACTAGTTCATGAGATATAAACTCATCACAAGTAGAAGCCGGTGGAAGTAGAGAAAGATCGACATGGAGATGGAGCTACAGCAGTGGAGCAAGCCGGCTCCAAAAGGAAGATGGACTACCTGGGACGTCGGGTTGTAGCAAGAAGGGTAGTTGGGACGCGGCATCGGCCCATACCACGGTGACCCCCGGTTGGGACGCACCGACTGTGGTTTTTCTCCCTCACCGATGTCGACCGCGTCTACACAGAACATTGTTCCCTTCCCCCAGCTACGGGATTAGGCCCGTCGTTCTATGCTTGTGAAGAGAGCAACCTAAGCAAGCAGGCTTGTAGCTTAGGCTCCTGCTAGTGTATATATAGTGGTTTTATTTTTCTCTCCATATCAACCATTTTATATTGCGTACGTGTCATTCAAGAGTGAAATGATGGTTGCTTCTTCCGACTAACTTACTGTGTGACTTGACTGCTCCTTAGTGGCCCCTACACGTACTCTCCCTACGTGTATGCAACAGTCACACGTACACATGGACACAAAAATGCGCGCGACGCCCTAATGCATGCATGTCCAAGCACACGACGGAACACACACGGTCACGCTCAAGTGCTCAACCTACCCGTGCATGCACACACATACTCAGTCAGGGTGAGCTAGTGACCATATAAACACCGGAAAATATATATATGGAGTGCAATGAGCGTATTATGAAGTCCACTGGCCGTATTTTTACAAATATACAGTGACAGACAGTGTATTTATCTCCTTTGAAATTAAGCCATATTAACCGGAGAGGAGGCAGTATGGACTAGCATTACTTTGTTGTGTCTCGTCAACTTGCCGAACGACGACAAGGTTGCAGCACGGGAGAAGCTTGCGCGCGCTGGCTCGCAAGACAAGGAGAAACTTTTGACTAATGCAAGATCTCCCTCGCTCAGGTGGTGGACGTGCAACAGTTAATTCGGTGTCAGATTAACAGAAGCATACACTATACTACTAGTGCTATTATTGTTCGACTTCCCGAATAGGCGAACAGCCAAGCGCAAAGTTTACTAGTAGTACTAGTACTACTACTATAGTCTATAAAGGTATGTACTATACTAGTACTAGGAACCAGATGGAGGAGCGTCTGCAATCTTATTATAATTTTAAAATGTGATAAAGAAATCTTCAACACATTTGGTTCTCTTTGAGGGTTCGCGCATGTGATAATGGAAGTTGATTGCATGGAACACTCGCCACCATTCTCGCTTAATTCTGGCTCATATCCTATTACAAATAGTAGCGCTCGGTAATATTTCCTCTTTTTTTGTTATTCAGCATGTAAAAAGGTCAGCAAACCTTGCCGCATCTTCGTGCGAACCGTGCTTGCTGCACTTTGAATGTGGCCGAGAGCTGGCTTTATGAAACACCTCGCTTCCTACTTCTTTTTTTGAGGGGTACCTCGCTTCCTAGTGACCAGTGTCTTGGCTGATCGTCCTAAGAATGCTTATATGTGAATAAAGCTCTCTCATTTACCCGCGAAAAAGATTAAGCCATATTAACCGGAAAGGAGGGAGTATGGACTAGCACTACTTTTGGTGTGTCCCGTCAACTCGCAGAACAAGGAGAAGCTTGCAGGACAAGGTGAAGCTTGCTTACGCCTTTTGACTAATGCAACCTATCCTCGGTGGACATGCATCAGTCCATTCGGTGTCAGATTGTCAGAGGCATACACTGTAGTACCCAACATGCGGAGTACCATCATTGTTCGACTTCACAAAGAGGCGAAGAGCCAAGCGCAGTAGTGTGAGTAGTACTACTACTAGAACCGCATGGTGGAGCGTGTGTACTCTTTTTTTATCTCTGATAAAGTACACGTTTATTCCGAAGAAGGGCGGAAAACGGCAGCCCAACATGTAATGAATGATATCGATCAACCAACCATGCTCGAATATATCTTGGCCTATGTATGAGCCCTTATGTGTGTTCTCGCTCCTCGTCTCTCTCAAGGAACGGCTGGTTGGCTCTTTGCCGTCAATTGAGATCGGTTTGCTCACACTCCTGTCCCACATGTCAGTGATATGCCAAGAGGAGGTGCGTTGACCGACTGGCCATACGCGTACTTGGTTTTGCACCTTCATACTACTCCTCCCTCCGTCACAGTTTACAGGGCGCGCTTCATTATGATGCATTTCTCTCAACGCATTTCCACCACCAGAGAGACTTTAGACGCGTTTGGTTTAATGCTCAATTAATTAGGGCGTGGTAACCGCAATCAAGTCCACAATTTTCTCTCCATGTACTGTACTACTACTGAGTGGAGTAAGTGCATGCATGTGTGTACCCGGGGTGGAAGCACTGCATGCATGTGTGTACGCATTATTCCCTCTAGTAATAGACGCCGTGCTATAACTACCAATGCTATTTTTTAGGCCGATCACTAGTCGCTTTGGTCCCACAGATTTTTTTTCTTTTTTCTGAAGCGCGCTCTATAAACAGTGACGAATGGAGTAGTATGAGCATATTCAAAGAAGAGCGTATTGATGGTTGCTTCTTCCGAGCAACTTATAGTGGGAAAGGTGGGCCTTATGATTTGACTGCTCATTACTCACTATTAATGCGGCGCAACGACCGGGCTGAGTCTCCCATGCGGTTGTGCACTACCCCCTCGGTTCTTAAATATACTCCGGAGTATTTGTCTTTCTAGATATTTCAATGAGTGACTACTCAAATATTTGTCTTTTTAGAGATTTCAAATGGACTGGCACATACGGATGTATATAGACATATTTTAGAGTATAGATTCACTCATTTTGCTCCGTGTGTAGTCACTTGTTGAAATCTCTAGAAAGACGAATAGAATATTTAGGAACGGAGGGAGTACACATACGAAGCAAAATGAGTGAGTCTACACTCTAAAATATGCCCGTCTGAAATTTGTAAAAAGACAAATATTTAGGAACGAAGGACTATAATTTTGTGCATGGCACATGGATCCGGATGATGAAGAGGCTTCTGGCAATGCTATCAAGCTTCCATCATTTGTTTACATAATTGACGTAATATACAAATAATTTTCCAGCGACATGAAATTGTACAATGGTGTGAGCTTTCAGCTTTTGTTTCGCGTGTCTTGCCATCGATGCTCTTTGGGAAACAGTAAAAAACAAACTTCCTTGCTAATGCATGTCAATTATTAGCAGATCAGAGCTACAACGTCTTACATTCTGGGACAGAGGGAGTAATAATTACTCCCTCCTTCTGAAAATACTTGTCATCAAAATGAATAAAAAGAGATAAATCTAGATTACATCACAACTAAAGACAGAGTTGTGAGAAGGTGTTAAATTAAAATTAATCCATGCTTTCATTGGCAGCAACATCCCCCAGCTCTGTCTAAATCAACAAGGCATGTTGGGAAAAAAGTAGCTGTCTGGAGCATGCAACATTCCGATCATTTTGTGCAGTTCCACTAAAATAGAGTTAAGCGTCCATGTTCCAAAGATATTAAGTGTGATTACGATAATAGAGGACTGCTGATGAAACAATAAACACACAAATAGAAGCCGGTCAGCTTTGCAGTCTCTCTTAAGACTAACTAGTTGGAGAAGATTAGGCTCGGAGTTGGATTAGGAGGATAGAGCAAAACCAATCTCCCTTTGTGCAGTCGCACTGAAATGGAGAGACGTTGCCCGTGTGACATTTTAGTACAACTGCACAAAATACTCTTAAGAAAAAAGTGATTTGTGCAGCTCACCAAAAGGTCACAATAGCAACGAGGTGAAATGGATAGCCCTTTTTGCAAAAAAGAGGTAGAAAGGAAACAATTACTGGCCAATAACAGTTGATGACACATGCGACGACAAAAAAGAAGCATATTCCTTGTCCTAAGGGAAGATAACAACACGGTTGTGTTTGTCTAAAACGGTGTGAGGATGAGAATGCAATATGGAAAGTACGCTGACGTTTTGGGCAAAGAACTATGGAAGATCCACATGCAGAGACGTGGGAAGACGGGCAGTGGAGCAAGGCCGGAGGGGATACCTGGAGGTCGTCGGGATGTAACTAGGTGAGCGGCGGCGGGCGGAATCTACGAGCAGGTGTCGTAGGCCCTGCCGCGCCGGAGCTTGGTCAGAGAGAACGACGTGTACCGCAGATCTAGACGTGCTGCCTCGGCACCGTCAAACGGAGAAACGATGCACTTCCTCCCTTTCCCCCGGCGGATGGGATGCGGTCGGATCAGTGACCAACGGTGAGAGAGAGAGAGAGAGTCCACCACACTCCCTTTCCCCCGGCGGACGGGATGCGGCCGGATCAGTGACCAACGGTGAGAGAGAGAGAGAGAGAGGCCACCGCAGCCTTGTGTGAGATACTCTGAAGAGCGACAAACCAGGCAGGCAGGCTCCATTGTATATAGTGAGCGGACTACCTTTTTCTCCATAAAAATCGTTTTATATTATGTGTATGTGCCATCGAGCGCTATAACTTTATTTGAAAATAACGCGGCAACGCGTCAAGTCAAACTTTGTTTCATGCACGCGTGGTACACGACCTCCCTAGGTAAACAACTGCTACAGGCGTTCAAATTAGCACGTGGGCTGCCATTTCGTAAAGAAATGATCTCCACCGTGTACCCGCGCGGGTGTGGCTGGGCACAAAGCGTGAGTATGTGCATGGTGCACATATTCTCTTCTTGTATACGTACACCACCTACGTGGGGTTGTGTGAGAGAGATATAGTGTGTGGGTTCTTGAAAGTTTTTTTTTGGGGGGGAGGGGTCAATCAAAAAATGTAACATATGCAATGTGTGTGAAATAGAGTCCTGGATATAACATATATATAGAGGGGGCGATCCACGAGAAGAGAGTGGAGGTATCATCGGCTTGAGGTGTCCATAGAATCGAAGAGAGGGATGATGTGTGTGTGTGCGCGCGTGCGATCAATAAAGAGTGCCATTGAATTTGTGTGTGCACACGTCAAAGATATAGAGTGGCTGGCCTACTGGAACATGAGAGGGGACATGTGCAGTTTGTCTCTGTGGCATGGATACCTACCTGCAGCGCTCGACTATCGGTGTGTGGTGGGGGAAGAAGGAGGCCCAATTAACTATAGAGGTACAATGGCTGGTATATGTGTGGAGGAGGAGAGAGGCCTACCTCATGTATTAAGGAGATCAATCTGCCTCATGTATTAAGGGAGATCGATCGGCATCCATGTATATGTGCAGGAGAGGAATAAGGTTGGGAGAGAGATAGAGCTAGAGTGTTGGAGGGGGTGGTAGTGGAGTTGCTTCTAACAAATGGTGGGATAGGCTTGCTAGACAAACGGAGGGCACGCCCGCAATATCAATAAGAGAGGAGATGGTTGCTTGTTGTCTGTGCACGTGCGTGTGAGAGACGGGTCAGGAGGCATGCACGAATGACGAGGGAGGACGATGTGGCTGTGGTAAGCAGACGTAACTACATAGGAAGATCAATTGCCCTTTGTTAGAGAAAGGAGAGACATAACTTGTGAGGTACGTCGATCGATGGGGGGTAGTTAAAGTCGATCTAGGTATATGTTGGGAGATCGACCGGTATACATGCCTGTGTGTGTTAGAAGCAAATGAGGCACGAGGAGAAGGATAGAGAGAGAGGGATGCATCTAGGAGGTGGTACGAGAGGCATACTATATCGAGGGGGAAGGAGTGTGCGAGTACGAGAATGATGAAAAGAGTGGTGGGAGTGAGGCATGGACGGTGACAAGAGAAGAGGGGAAGCTTGTGTTTGTGCTAGGCACACCTGGCTAGAGAGGCATATCGATCGATGTGTGCCGTAAAGAAGGAGCTAGGGGGCCTACACACACCGTGGGTGAACGACCTAAAGTGAAAAGACGAATCTGCGCGATGGAGCTAGAGAATGCTGAGGGAGGGTGAGAGGGATGCGTGCGTGTGCATGCACAAGATAAAGTTAGCGCTAGCTACAAAGATAAGAGGGTTGTGTCGGTGTAAAAGATGAATAGAGATCATATATACTTCATTATAAAAAGTGAATTCGGATATTTGAAGAATTTATCATAGTGTTTTAACCGACGCATGTGTGAATATATATAACGGTAATACACATGGTGTGGTTATGAACATGTTATACTACATTTAATATATTTTATCTCTACTGTTATAAAAAACGGAGTTGTTGATGATGGTGTGCCTGCCATCCTGCATTATAGGCTGTCCGATTTATATCTGGCGGATAGCAAGGAAACTATGATGGTTGAAATTGGCAACAATCATGATTGTAGATTCTTATTGAAATAGAGAAATGAATTAATATTTAGTTCAAATTGCAGCGGTAGTATAGACATTTGGAATGCACTAAAATGTTGGTATGAGTAGGTTACAAGCATTATACAGCAAGCGAAAAATTAATCGGACATAACATGGATTCATACTCCCTCCTTCCATCTATATAGGGCGTAAAGAGATTTTTAAGACCGCCTTTGACTATTGACAAGATTAATAGTACATGACATGCACAATGTGAAAATTATATCATTGAAAGAACCTTTCACAGACAAATTTAGCAGTGTGCTTTGTGTAAGTTGCCTGTCATATATCATTGCTCCAATATTTGGTCAAAGTTAGAATCGAAAAACGCATTAGGCCCTATATAGATGGAAGGAGGGAGTAGCTTTGAATAGCATTTGTATAGTAAAACGGGGCAAGACTCTCTCTTTGCGTGGTGTGAATATTTTTATTTTTTTCGTTTTCTTTTCGGTTGAGGGAAGTGTGAATTGATTTGATATGTACAAGTACAATATTACTACACGTTAGGCTTGTCCCTAAAGTTCAACCCGCGTCATGTTATATCCCGAAAATTCACATATCATGCTCCCAAAACTGGCGCCCTCAAAACCCGCGCCTTGCTATCCCGAAATTACAACGCGCGTGAAAACTCCCTCCAGCTGCCAAATCCCGACACGTGAAATCCCCCTTCTAACCTTGAGCCGAAAGGGCTGTTAGTTCAAATTGGTGGGGGGCACTTTTGTAAAACACCCTACATTTTGGACAAGCGCGTCCCTAAGTCATGCTTCACCCCCTCCCATCGCCCCCTTTTCGCTATTCGAAATCCCAAGCCGCCATAACCTCTCTGCTCCAGCCACGAAACCCCACCCTCCTCCGTCCGCCACGTCACCGCTGCCCAGCCGGAGCCTCTTCCCCGACGACGTCATCCACCACAACAGCTCGACGTCCCTCGTCCACCTTCCTGGATGAGGATCTGTCGTCCATCTCGCTGTCCCGCCGGTTCAGCCGCCCCGTCCTCCACCTCCAAGGAGCTGCTCCGACGATCGCCTCATCTATCGCAGCTGCTCCATCCCCACAGCGCCACCTTAACCTGCTCCACCGGAACCGCAACATCCTCACCGACTCCTCGGACGAAGCCGAGGCCTACTCGGCACCACCAAAGAGGTTGTACACTCATCGCATCGCACCTTCTCCTTAACTCGACCTCCCGGCGCCGACGGTGCTCCATCCCGCACCCCCATGGAGCGACTACCTTGAAGTCGGCGCCGTGGGCGACATCTCCACGACGGCTCTCCCCCAGTGAGAGGCCCCTTCGGTGGAGGCGACCATACCAGCCGGATCTGCTGCTGCTGCTCCGGCTCTTGCTCGCTCGCTCGCGCTGCTGCTGCTGCTCCGGCTCTCGCTTGATCGCTCGCTTGCCCAGCTGTTGCTGCTCCGGCTCTCGCTCGATCGCTCGCTTGCCCAGCTGTTGCTGCTGCTCTCCCCCTCGCTCGTGTTGTTGCTCTGCTCCGATTAGGCCACACTTCAGTTGACTGAATCGACTTTTGGGTCAGTCGATTTTCAGGGGTTGGGGGGGCTCGCCGAAGTTAAGGAGAACCACCCGCAGCAGGGACGGGGGATCGCCAGAGAGGTACCCCACTATCTATCTTAGAGTTCAGGGTGGGGGGGCTAGAAAGCTGTCCGGGGCGGCGGTGGCGAGTTGTTTCGGGGCAGCGGGGCGGCACTGGGGCCGGCAGTTCGGCCGGTGGTGGCTGCCGGCTCAGGGGGGTGCAGGTTGAAGATGAACTGCAGGCCCTCCCTAAACTACATGTAAAGTGCCTCTCTGCTACCATTGCGTTCGGTTTCGACAGTAGCATTCAGATTCCATAGTAAATTTCTGTTTCGACAGTGAAGTTCAGAGTCAACAGTTTTTACCTCATCTATTGTAGTCAGGTGGTTTTTGGTGATGTTAATTTTACATCCATTTTACATCATCTATTGGAGATGCTATTAGAATCCCACTTGAGATTGACGATCTTTGTCTTGTGCTGCTTCAGCCTTGACGCCTTACGGCTCACCGGAGCTGCTCCAACGACAGAACGATCCATCACAACAGAGCAGTGCCCAGGATGCCATCTACAAATTACTCAGATCTTCCTCCACACCTTCGACAGCCACCTCTGCCTCAACTGCTTCAGCGACCAACCCAATGAGCTGAGGTCGACAGGACTACGGCAAAGAGGTTGTACACTTGTTGCATGACTTATTACTATACATTCACGTCGATCCATTAGGGCTATTTTGGTTCAATGGAAAAACGTCGATCCATTGGTTGTTACCATCACTCTAAATTTCTGCATGCTCTCCTTACATAATCTCACCATATTTTTTTCGTATGCATGTCAGATATTGTACACAGTCATGCTGAACATGTAGAGAAAAGGAGAAGAGTTTTGCGCGGCAATACAATGTCATGCAGACATCGCTGCATGGTGGGTTCAATGGAAAACCCTCCCCACCCCTCTCCAGATTGTAATCCAGAGGAAGATATATGTTCTGAGGCGGATTCAGACGTCGCTGACCACTCCTATTTACCCCCCAAGTTGTTTGCTCTACCTTGGCATGTTGATGTTAGTCATATCATGCATATGTTGCCTTGCAGTGCCTACTTTTGACATCATATATGTCATCTGCTTAGTTTAGACATGTTCTGTAATGCCACCTATTTAGTTTCTATATCATATATGGGAATTATGCAGTCTCATGTCTTTTAGCCAGCCATAATATATGTGAAATGTGCAATGCCATCCTGTTTAACCAGGCATCATATATTTGAATGATATCTTGCCCATCCTTTTCTTCATTACATTTCCATTTATCGACAATTTTTGTACATTAAACTACTCTTCCTATGAATCAGCCATTTGGGTGGGAGATGAAAAAATATGGAGTGAAAACAAGGCTTTAGAGCAAATAGTGCTACCTGTCGAAGAAGATCTCTTGTTGGGTCCCAATAGCTCCTCGGAGATGGATTCAGAGACAGATGACCAGTCCTATTCCCCCACTGAGGTGTATGCTCTAACTTGGCATGGTTATACTTCTCATATCATGCATACGTTGTCTTGCATTGCATAGTTTAGACATCATATACACAATATTCAACACCATGTTCTTAGTTCAGACATCAATGCCCTCTGTTTAGCATATAAATCACATATGTGAATTAAATGATGCGATCCTGATTACTTAGATAACATGTAGGTGAATTATGTCATGCGATCTTGTTTAGTTATTCCTCATATCTTTGAATTATGTTATGCTATGCTATCCAGTTTACATAGATATCATATATGTGAAATTATGTCATGCTATCCATTTTAGTTAAAAAATATACATGTCAACTATTTCATGCACTCTTTTTTCCAAACTATCTATTGCATCTGTCTCTCATGCAATGTCTGTACATTCAACTATGTTTCCTGTTTATCAGCCATTTGAATTGGAGCTGGTGATGCCAGTATCTAGTGGACTAAAAACACGGTCTTCAAGTAAAACAGTGCTACCTCTTGGTGGAGATAGCACCTCAGTTGTACATGCACAAGAATCAGCCCTACCACACATAACCCAAACTCTCGCAGATTGTGCCCCTACTGCGATGGACAGAGAACCATCTTCACCCAATCTAACCCCATCCTCAGTCAATAGTAACCCAGTTCCTGTTGACACAACACCATCTCCACCACAGAGCTCCCAAACAAGAGCAATTAGTAAGGCAGCTCCAGTGCCCAAAGGGCCATTACTATCACGGCGAACCCCAACTCCACCAGTTAGTACGCCTATTCCTGTGGAGGAAGCACAACCAGCTAGTCGTAGTTTAGCATCTATCGCATTTGATGTTGTTAAATCGTATGTGTGTATCTTCCCATCTTGGAAATATTATACTGAAGATGAAGGAAAATGCCAGTTGCAGGTGTTTGTCCAGGAGTTATGTGTAAGTAATGTTATTCATGGCAATTACTTTGCTTCGTCCCATACATCCTACCTCCATGATGGTTATAATACAACAAATTTTCCCACTTTTCTCTATAGAGAAGGACCGATTTGGAAACTCAGGATGAGGTAACATGTGCTAATACGTCTTCTATCTTCAAGAATGCTTGGTGGCAGTATCGGAATTACCTAAAGAAAACGTACTTCACCGGCAAAGAAACTCATCAAATTCCCTTACGTTCTCCTGAGACACATTTACTGGACGATGACTGGGAATGCCTTGTTCTGTACTGGTCCCAAACCAAGAATGTGGTAAGGTCTATGAGCTCATTTTCTATTTTAAGTATTATATTCTTGCGTCTTACTGTACTCTGTTCATGTAGAACAAGTGCCTAAACCTGAAGAACAACTGTTCCAATTTAAGATTCCATTGCTATCATAGTTCAAAAAAGCGCTAGGCGTTAATTGTGTGTTTTGCCACCGCCTTGTGCTTTACTGACCAAAGCACATGCTTATGAGCAGTTATGCACAGATTAAGCGTAGTTATGCGCAATGCGTTTTGCCAACGCCTAGAGCCTAGGCGCGCTTAAGCGATCGCTTATGCGCGCCTTTTTTAACTATGATTGCTTTGCTCTTGTATCACTGTATTTACTCATACAAACTTATTTTTAAATTGAAGGATCCAATCGAAACTCCAATGGCACAGCAGGTATGTTCACACATATTTTTTTAACAGGTTTGCTCTTATCAATATCTCTGTTGATTTCAATTTCAATGGTGTATACAGTTGACTTCCATATCATGCACATTACTAGCATCACAACAGAGCCAATAGTGTTGTTGTATATGTAGACCCGTGGTATCCATCTGAAATCTTGTTGTGCCGTGTAGTTTCACATGCTTTGTATTCTTTCACTGCTGCTTTGTCTTGAACTGATATGGTTTGAACCGTGTCTCTATTTTGATTTTGCAAGACAATACAGTGACCATAGGACATAGATATATGTTTGTTTGATGCTTTTATTATGTACTAGTACTTTGCAATAGAAGACTTGGTAGTTTAATCATGTCCACCTTACTAATGAACTGGTTCACCGAAATGAGTTTCATATACTAGTACATGCTAAACTTGTTATGTGTCTGCTTGTTTCTTCTTTTAGAATGCTGACAGAATATTGGGGAAGAGTGCCTTATTAAGCAATGGTAAAGGAAGTAATGCAGATAAGGTTCAGGATAGTGACACATCCTTGTTGGTCTCCAACAAAGCTGATAAAACAGCTAAGGAAGACTATCTTGAAGACAGCGAGACAACCCCGAAGTCCTGTCTTGGTTTAGTATTCGAGTTACTGGCCACTACTACTTGCACAAGCTATTCAAACTCACTGTCTGAATCAATTCGGTTTCTTGAGTCTCAACTACAAGCTGAAACACATCGATCAGTTGTTCTGCGACAAGAAGCAGAAGGACTGTGGAAGTCCCTCGAGCATTCAGATGCATACTTTCTGGTGCAACAGCAAGCGTTGGAGGATTTTAGCGCCAAACAGGACAAAGCTAATCAGCTTGCTAAGCTTATTGCCAGCTTGGTGGATACCCAGGATAACGTTTCGTGAGCTCTTCTGAAGTTGTTTCAGTTATGCTCTTGTTTTGCTGCCGCGTTTATTTGCACTGGTGGCCAATTTTGACAGCCAGTGTATGTAATGTGCTGCTTTGTTCTCTATATTTGCATTGGTGGTGAACTTTGATGCCCAGTGGATGTAATATGTGTAATAGCGGTAATAGGCTAGCGTTAATTTCTTGCTTATTTATTTCCTTATTGTCTTGTTTAGTTGTTTGCTTGTAGTCACTGTAGTTCTTTTTCTGTGTTTTTCTAATGGCCACAATAGCCTGTTTTTGGTAACTAGGCCAAAATAATCATGGCAACACATGGACTGTTGTAACCATGGGCCTCCTGCAGGCCGTATGATCCATGGGCCTTCTTCCGGCCGTAGGATCCATTGGTCTTCTATACGGGCCGTAGGATCCATTGGCCTGCTATACGGGCCTTAGGGTCCATGGGCCTTCTACGGGTCATAGGGTCAATGGGCCTTATACGGACCATACGATCCATGGGCCTTCTACGGGCCATACCATCCATGGGCCTCATACGGGTCGTAGGATCCATGGGCCTTCTACGGGGCGTATCATCATTTTGCCAATCATGGGCCGTACTATTCATGGACCATAATGGGCCTTTAATAGGCCGTATTTGATAACTCTATGAAAACAGCCCAACAGGTTTTTTTGACATGAAAACGGCCCAACGTATTAACGGTCCGCAAACGGGCCGACTGTAACGACGGGCTGAATTTGGCCTACAGGTAGAAAATGACAGTAACGGGCCGTATGTAACCGAATGCTGCAAATGAGCCCAAGAATCAATGGGCCCTGAGAAGGCCGAAAGGTAACTTGGGCTGGAAACGGCCCAATGGAATAATGGGTCTTTAATGGTTATAAAGTGATACATTGTTCATTACGGGCCAGTTTCACCACGGGTCGTTAATGGGCCAAGAGTTACAAATGGCCTCATATGGGCCGAAAGAAGTCATGGGCCACACATGGGCCGGAAGTTAAAACGGGCTGAAATCATATTGGACGGCCCAGATGACGCTACTGGGCTTAATTCGGATAGGGCGTAACGGGCCCTGAGTTAGCGGGTTGTAAATGGGCTATATGCGAACAGGCCGTTAACAGGCTTTCCGTGGGCCGGCCCGCCACCTTTTGACCAAGTCAAACGGGCCGGCCTTTTCACAGGAATGGGCCTCTGTTGGGCCGTGCCATGTGTCGTCGTATCATAGGCTCCTTCGTTCCAATGAGCGGATGACATCCATCACGACGGTGAGCCAACACGTGTTTCCTCCAGCCAATGATGATTTTACACGTGGAAAATTCCCATTGGTCGGGGCTGTTAACGGGTTATCGGATCCAAAACCCAACCCGATAGCTTAACGGTGTTCCGTTATGGTGGATGCCGCGTGTCAGTCACCCTTGACGAAAGCACTTCTGTGATGCGCGATTTATCATCATGGAAGTGGACACTTCCGTGATGATAATTTTGGTAATGTCATGGAACACTTCTACGATAGCATAGGTATGACTATCTTGATTCTATCATAAAATCGTCATGGATGTACATGCATGACAAAAAACACGACCTACTGTGACAAACACGTATCATCATGGAAGTGTATTTTTTTGTAGTGGTTATCAGCTACATGGTTCTCTGCTCCTTTCCTATCATTGATATGCAAATCAAATTCTTGTAGCAGAAGAACCCACCTAATGAGTCTAGGTTTAGCATCTTTCTTTTCCATAAGATATTTTATAGCAGCATGATCGGTGTGAACAATTACTTTAGTATCAACAATGTAAGATCTAAATTTATCACAAGCAAACACCACTGCTAGGGATTCTTTTTTAGTAGTAGCATAGTTTCGTTGAGCACTGTCTAGAGTTCTACTGGCATAACGAATAACATTCAGTTTCTTATCAACTCTTTGTCCTAGAACAGCAGCAATAGCATAATCACTAGCATCACGCATAATCTCAAAAGGCAAGTTCCAATCAGGTGGTTGAACAACAGGTGTAGTAATTAAGGCTTTCTTTAGTGTTTCAAAGGCTTCCAAACAATCATCATCAAACACAAAGGGAATATCCTTTTGCAAAAGATTCGTAAGTGGCCAAGAAATTTGAGAAAAGTCTTTGATAAATCTCCTATAGAGACCAGCATGACCAAGGAAACTACGAATACCATTGATATCTTTAGGACATGGCATTTTCTCAATTGCATCAACCTTGGCTTTGTCCACCTCAATGCCTCTTTCACAAATTTTATGGCCCAAAACAATACCTTCGTTAACCATAAAGTGGCACTTATCCCAATTCAAGACAAGATTTGTTTGTTCACATCTCTGCAAAACTCAATCAAGATTGCTTAAACAATCATCAAAATACTTCCCATAAATAGAAAAGTCATCCATGAAAACCTCAACAATCTTTTCACAAAAATAAGAGAATATAACAGTCATACATCTTTGAAAGGTAGCAGGTGCATTACATAAACCAAAAGTCATACATCTATAAGCAAAAGTTCCAAAAGGATAAGTAAAAGTTGTCTTTTCTTGATCAGGTTGTAAAACAGGTATTTGTGAAGAAGCAGAATATCCATCAAGAAAGCAAAAATGTGTGTGCTTAGATAATCTTTCTAACATTTGATCGATAAAAGACAGAGGGTAATGATCTTTTCTAGTTGCTTTGTTTAATTTTCTATAATCAATTACAATTCTATAGCCTGTGACAATTCTTTGTGGAATGAACTCATTCTTATCATTAGGAACAACAGTAATACCTCCCTTCTTAGGGATGCAATGAATAGGACTTACCCATCTACTATCAGTTATAGGATAGATTATACCTGCTTCCAAAAGTTTCAATATTTCTGTTCTTACCACTTCTTTCATTTTTGGATTTAACCGATGTTGGTGATCAACTATGGGTTTAGCATTAGGTTCCATATTAATCTTGTGCTGACATAGAGTGGGACTAATGCCCTTAAGATCATCAAGAGTATATCCAATAGCATTCATGTGCTTCCATAGAACTTTCAATAATCTTTCTTCTTCATGTTCTGAAAGGTTAGCACTAATAATAACAGGATATACCTTTTTCTCATCAAGATAAGCATATTTCAAAGTGTCTGGCAATTGTTTTAATTCAAACACAGTATCACCTTTAGGTGTAGGAGGGCCTCCTAGAGTTTCAATAGGCAAAATTGTGTTTAAGCAGAGGTTGTTGTTTGAAAAAGATTCTATCTATTTCATTTCTTTCACGCAGATGCAAATCATTTTCATGGTCTAGCAAGTATTGTTCCAAAGGATTAATACGTCTCCAACGTATCTATAATTTTTGATGTATTCATGCCATGTTTATAATATTTCTACATGATTTTGGTATGATTTGGTAAGAACTAACCCGGACTGACGTTGTTTTCTGCAGAACTACCGTGGTGTTGTTTTTGTGCAGAAATAGAAGTTCTTGAAATGTGATGAAAATCAACAGAGATTTTTTCTGGAAAATTAAAAAATACCGAACGAAGAGTTACTGGAGGGGAGGCCCATGGGCCCCACGAGGGTGGAGGGTGCCCCCTCCCAGGGCGCGCCCCTGTGCCTCGTGGACTCTCCGTGGGTCCCCCTGACTTGTTCTCGATGCCAACCTCTCCTATAAATACAGAAACCTCCAAAAAATAACCTAGATCGGGTGTTCCTCCGCCGCAAGCCTCTGTAGCCACCAAAAACCTCTCGGGGCCCTGTTCCGGCACCCTGTCGGAGGGGGAATCCATCACCGATGGCCATATTCATCATCCCGGCGCTCTTCATGACGAGGAGGGACACTAGTACAGAACCGGCCTTTAGTGTCGGTTCGTGACGGGCTTTAGTGCCGGTTCGCCAACCGGCACTAAAGAGTGGGGACTAAAGGTCCCCTCCCTTTAGTACCAGTTCGTCATGAACCGGCGCTAAAGTGCCACCACGTGGCACGAGCCAGGCCCGTTTGCGTGGAGGGCATTAGTACCGGTTGGTAACACCAACCGGTACTAAATGTTTGGCTGTTTTTTTTTAATTTTTATTTAATTTTGTGTTTTCAATTTAATTTAGTGATTGTTTTACATTATAATGAGTTGTTAAATCATTAGGTGAAAGTACCACGGATTAGTTTCGACTAGATGCATTATTGGATATCTCTACTAGCTAGCTAGAGTATATGCCATATCCATATTATACTTGATCAACTGTAATATATACGGATATGGCATATACTTGATCACTTAGGTAGGATCCATCCAGCTGAAACTAATCTGCGGTTTCTTTCATTAAATGATATAATAATTAACTAGCTATCTAATCACCACCAGCACTACTAGCTTAAAGAAGAAACATTCACTTGTACAAGAAGAAAAAATATCATCGATCGAGTTCAACATGATTGTCATGATATTATAAGCGTTCATATATAACACCACAAAAGTAAATCACTTAAGTTCAGAACGAAGAACACGGACATGAAAGGACAAGTACTAATTAAGAGCAGCATGAAGAACTAGCTAAATCACTCCTGCTAGCTACTCTCTCTCTGGTAAAATAGCATAGAACATGTATAGCTCTCCTGATTGATCATACTGGAGCATGCCGATGAACCTGTCTCCTAATCATGGGCTGCGCTTCTCATTGCTGCCCCCTAGTACTTCTCTGCGATCAATAACAATTTTCCTCCAATCTTTCACTATTAAGCATTCATCGCTTCTAGAAATCCTGAATGCATTCATGTGCAATGTAGGATATCTTGGCCGTAAGCTAACAATTGACATCTGACCTTTAGTCTCGATCCCCTGAGGCACAACTGTCATCGGGAGTCCCTGTTGAAGAACATTGTATAGTACTTAATTAATATACTTAGCAATGAAAGTTTAGCAAAAAAAATATGTATGCAAAATATGTACTGAGGACAAATAGTAAATATCTTACCATCATTCCTAAATAGATGTGACCGTAGTTCAATACCATCACTATTGGTCGCACGTTTTGAGTACTAACATTTCTAAGTGCAGGAAGAAAATTTGTCTTGACAGTATGAAGATCCTCAAGCCATGAAACATAATGACTTATCTCCTCGCAGTTTAGTTCAGCTCCGGGACAGTAGTAGGTCCTGTCTACCAAGCGCCGGACATGTTTGGTTGAATGGAGATAAGCTGTCAACAGAAATTAGTTTCCAGTTATTTTTGAATAAGCAATATCAAAGACAAAAATATAGTTGAGAAGAACTCACATAATTGTAGAACTGGAGGCGTCTGCACATCGACCAATATGTCTCTATTACCTTCAATATCATCTTCCGGACGAATATCAAAGGTGATAACCATACCAGGCTCAAATGCATAAGCCTTGCATACTGCTTGCCAAGTTTTGCATTCAAAATAGGTGTACGTGTGTGCATTGTATACTTTGACGTTGAAAGTATAACCATCATGCTCAGTTTTCAGGTAAGCTCTCTTTACCTCCATAGTTTCCATATCTTTGAAACCTATCTTATCCAAGACAAAAATTCTTGCATGGCAGGGGATGTGCTAGTAGAATAGTGAAAATTAAAAATTATAAGTCAGGCAAATGAAGCATATATAAGTCATGCTTAATTACGAAAACAGACTTGTCGTTGTGACTTACTGTATCAAATTCGAAAGTCTCATCCAGCTTGATGTTGAATCGCCTACCATCAACAAGGAAATTTCTGTCGCACTGGCCGCGCTGGTCTTCACAGTATTCGCACATAATGAAATTTTTTCCGTTGTCAGACGACATTTCCTATGTTCATATTAGGCGAAACATTAAACACTTACTAATTCAATTAATTCAACTACTTCTATTAATTCAACTAAGAATTTACTAAAAGGGGCCTTTAGAACCGGTTGGAGCCACAAACCGGTACTAAAGCCCAATTTTGGCCAGCCCAAGCGGCGGGAAACGAGGCCCTTTAGTATCGGTTGGTGGCTCCAACCGGTACTAAAGTGCAACATATTAGTACCGGTTGTAGCCACCAACCGGTACTAATGCCCGTGCGCTGCCACCCGCAGTGCGCTATGTTTAGTCCCACCTCGCCGAGTGAAGGACAGCCGCACTGGTTTATAAACCCAGTCGCGGCTGCCCTTTCGAACTCCTCTATATAGCAGGCTTCTGGGCCTAACTAAGGTGCGCTGCCCTGTGAGCCTGTTGGCCCTACTAGGCATGTATTTGCACACCCAAGGCCTGCCAGGCCCACCGGGCAGCGCCCCAACATTTTTTTATAATTTTTTTTCTTTTTTACATTATTTATTTTCTTCTATTTATTTTTGAGTAATTTTTTTATATAGTTATTTCTTTTCTGCTTTATTTTTTTCTTCTATTTATTTCTGAGTAGTTTTTTGCTGTATTTAGTTTCTTTGTGAATATTTTTGCTTTATATAATTTTTTTTCTTTTCCTCATTATTTATTTTCTTCTATTTATTTTTGAGTAATTTTTTTATATAGTTATTCCTTTTCTGCTTTATTTTTTTCTTCTATTTATTTCTGAATAGTATTTATTTTCTTCTATTTATTTTTGAATAATTTTTTTATATAGTTATTTCTTTTC